>NC_090437.1:333117458-333417458 GCF_031143425.1 Pleurodeles waltl | reverse complement strand
CGAGGAGAGAATCGTGCGTCTTGCCAATTCGAGTGTTACCATGTAAAATACCAAGAAATGGTAGCACGCAATGAATATCAAAGTCAAATCATCATTAATCGAATCGCGCGTCTTGCCGATTCGTAAAACACGATGTATATGTCAAGGAATAACAGCTCACAATAAATAACAAGATCAAAGTACAATGAAACGAATCGCGCTTCTTTTGCCGATTCTTAAGCCACCATGTAAAATGTCAAGAAATGGTAGCGTGCAATGAACAACAAAGTTAAATGCTCATGAAACGAGTTGTGCGTCTTGCCATTTCGTAAAACATCATGTAAATGTCAAGAAATAGTAGCACGCAATGGACAACAATGTTTAAACACCTTAAAACGAATCGCGCGTCTTGCCGATTCTTAAGCCACCATGTAAATGTCAAGAAATGGTAGCGCGCAATGAATAACAAAGTAAAACCTTTATGAAATAAATTGCGCGTCTTGCCTATTTGTAAACTACCATATAAATGTCAAGAAATGGTAGCATGCAAGTAATTTGTTACTCATTTAAGAATTTAAACCAAGAATATGAAATTTCTAAATAACGGTGTCGGGACAGTCCAACCACCGTCTTACCGCCTGGAACAATGATCACCAATGAAGGATCAGGGCAGAAGACTGGAAGATCCAAATAGGCCGCCGGGACAGGAGCTCAGTAAGAAGCTGCTGCTCTGCATCGGGACCTCTGAACAGTGAGCACTGGGAGTTGGGCTGGCTCTCTTTTATAGAGTCTTGGCCCAGCCCAGAACCACACCCAGGCATGTTGCAGAGAAAGTCTCTGGAAGGCCCTGGAAAGGGGCCACACCCTAACACACTCTGAAAACCTGCAGCAATACATTGCAAAGGAACAGTATTTGTAAGCATATTAAAAATAAGTTTTCAGGATTTAACTCTGCAATGCAAAAGGTTAAGCCACAACCTATCAGCACAATGCATAAATTACTTTGTTTTGAGAGTGCTTGTTTTTTGCATTTTTGTCGCTAATAGAGCGTGTATTGCTCTGGTGTTGACAGTACTCCCCTCTCCCAGACGCGCTCTAGGGCCTGGTTTGCTTGGATTAAGACTATGAAAGCGTCTCACAAGTACTGGAGCATGAACATCAGATGCGGAAACCCATGAGTTACTCTCAGGATCATAACCTTTCCATGACATTAAGTACCATAGATTACGCCCTCTCAGTTTAGAATCCAACACTTTCTTGATTTCCTATTCTTCTTCCCCTTGTACTAGAACAGGAGCTGGATGAGGGTGGACCTTTTGGACTGCCTTTTTCAAGAGGGAAGTGTGGAACACTGGATGAATCCGTAAGGATCTGGGCAATTGTAGTTTGTAGGTCACCGGATTGATTTGCTGAAGGACAGTATAAGGACCTATGAATTTAGGGTTAAACATGTGCTTCTTCTTGAAGTCTATATGTTTTATGGAAAGCCACACTTTGGGGGTCATTCTGACCCCCGCGGGCGGCGGTCGCCGCCCGCCTGGAGGGAGCCGCCAAATGGCCGCTCCGCGGTCGAAAGACCGCGGAGGCCATTCTGACTTTCCCGCTGGGCTGGCAGGCGACCGCCAGAAGGCCGCCCGCCAGCCCAGCGGGAAACCCCTCCCCATGAGGAAGCCGGCTCTGAATGGAGCCGGCGGAGTGGGTATGTGTGACGGGTGCAGTGGCACCCGTCGCGTATTTCAGTGTCTGCAAAGCAGACACTGAAATACAAAGTGGGGCCCTCTTATGGGGGCCCCTGCAGTGCCCATGCCGTTGGCATGGGCACTGCTGGGGCCCCCAGGGGCCCCACGACACCCCTCACCGCCATCCTGCTCCTGGCGGTCGGAGCCGCCAGGAACAGGATGGCGGTGAGGGGGTCGGAATCCCCCATGGCGGCGCAGCAAGCTGCGCCGCCATGGGGGATTCCCAGGGCAGCGGAAAACCGGCGGGACACCGCCGGTTTTCCTTGTCTGACCGCGGCCAAACCGCCGCGGTCAGAATGCCCTGCGGGGCACCGCCAGCCTGTTGGCGGTGCTCCCGCATCCCCGGCCCCGGCGGTCCTTGACCGCCGGGGTCGGAATGACCCCCTTTGTCACTTGGTTGATATTGCGGTCCCTCACAATGTTTCTTGTCATATTCCTTTTATATTTTTGTTTGACTTTTTCTAAATGCTGTTGAATCAGTTTCTGGGTTTGATGTAAATGCTGAATGGTTTCTGACACAGCTGGAGTAAGAGAACTTTCTTGAGGAATTGTGATGGGCAAGGTGTCAGGATGATAGCCAAATAAACCAAAAAAGGGTGTAACGCCAATAGAAGTGTGGAATGAGTTATTGTAAGCTAACTCAGCTAACCAGAGCATAGATGTCCAAGAATGAAGTGCCTTTTCAGCATAGGCACGTAGGTATTGTTTCAAAGTCTGATTTAGTCTCTGCGTTTGACCATCTGTTTGAGGATGGTGACTAGTAGATAGCGTAGATGTCACTTGGAGTGTTTTACACCATGTCTTCCAAAAATTGGAGGAAAATTGTAAACCCGATCGGAGAGGATAACCTTTGGCAGTCCATGATAACGAACCACTCTGTTCAGTAAAATAGTTGCCAATTCACTAGAAGTGGGCAATTTTTTACAGGCGATGAAATGTCCATATTTCATGAGACTATCTACTACCACCAGAATTACTGAATGCTGTTGAACCACTGGCAGACCGGTAATAAAGTCTAAAGAAATGTGCTCCCATGGACGACTTGGGGTTGGAAGTGGATATAACAACCCTTTTGGTTTTGAATGACTTGTTTTAATGCGAGCACAAACTTCACATTTGTTTACCATTGCTTTTACATCTTTTGTTAGGGTAGGCCACAAAAAATAGCGTTGGATCAGTTCAAGAGTTTTAGGAGTACCTGGGTGACCTGCCGTAGGTATAACATGCAACCAATGAAACACTATCTTGCGAAGTTTGGTAGTGGGTACGAACAAACGAGCGTCATGAAAGGGTAAACCTTGCTTGATTGACCTTTTGGGATCTGCTTGGGCCCATGTTTGCCATTTTTCAACAGTGAAAGAGGTGCAAATTTCTTCAAATAAATCTTCAGTTTTTATGATACATAGAACCTTGTCAGGAGCAATGATAGCTCTGGAGGCTTGAAATGCAGGCAACGTGGTAGACTCTTGACGGGACAAGGCGTCAGCCTTGTGATTATCTTTACCAGGCCGGAAGGTTACTACAAAATCAAATTCGGCAAAAAAAAGCATCCAGCGTAATTGCCGAGGGGTCAAAAGTCTGGTGGAACTCATGAATTGAACATTACGATGATCAGTATATACTGTAACAGTGTATTTGGCACCCAACAAATGATGTCTCCATTCTTTAAAGGCGTCACGAATCGCCAGAAGCTCTTTTTCAGCAATGACATAGTTCTGTTCGGCTTCGTTCAACTTCCAAGACATATAAGCTACAGGATGAAGTTGACCAGTGTCTTTATTTCGTTGTGATAAGACGGCTCCTATTGCTACATCTGAAGCATCAGCTTCCACTATGAAAGGTTGATTCGCATCAGGATGAGTCAAAACTGGGGCAATGGAGAAAGCTTCCTTCAAAGTCGAGAAGGCTTGATCAGCTTCTGGGGACCATACAAACTTTTCTTTCTTTCTTAGTAGCTTAGTGATTGGAGCCACTGTCTGGGAGAAATGATTTATGAACCTCCGGTAAAAATGTGCAACCCCCAGGAAACATTTTACATCACAAACAGTCTTTGGGGTGGGCCAATCAGATACGGCTTTTACTTTCTTTTCTGCCATCACCATACCTTGAGGGGTAAGAATAACCTCTAAAAACTCAACTGTGGTAACATGAAACTCACACTTGGTTAGTTTGCAATATAAATTGTGTTTTCGAAGGGCTGCAAGAATTTTCTTGACATGTTGGACATGTTCGTTTTCATTGTTTGAGTATATCAAAATGTCATTGATGTAGACTATGGCAAATATGTCGAGGTACTCTCTAAGAACGTCATTCAAGAAAAATTGAAATGCTGCTGGAGCATTACACAGATCAAAAGGCATGACGGTGTATTCAAAAAGGCCATATCTTGTCTTGAACGCTGTTTTCCATTTGTCACTCTCTCTCATTCTGACCAAATGATAAGCACCTCGAAGGTCAAGCTTCGTGTAGATTTTTGCTTTCTTTACTTGTTCCAATAAGACCGGAATTAGGGGCAAAGGATATTTATTCTTGATGGTGACTTTGTTCAAACCCCTATAGTCGATGCAGGTTCGAAGTTCTCCATTAGCTTTTGGAACAAAAATCAAAGGCGAAGCTGCAGGAGACTTAGAGGGGCGAAGGAAGCCATTCTCCAAAAATTGATCTAGGTATTTTCATAAATGTTGATTTTCATGTTCTGACAGGGCATATATACGACAGTTGGAAAGTATCGCACCTGGGGCTAGATCAATTTGACAGTCATAAGATCTATGAGGAGGTAGAGTCTCTGCTCCTTTCTCATCAAATACATCTTTGTAAGATGAATACTGTTTGGGCAGCTGAATTTCTTTCTCCGCGGCAGTAGCTATGTAAGAGTTGCAAACTTTTGGTACTTGAATCTTTTGGAGACATTGTTCATTACATAGCGCAGATGAGCAATTGATCTCCGAAGTGTGATGAGTTAACCATGGCAAGCCGAGGATAATCCCATATTGGGGAGCATGGATCACGTCAAAGATGATTTTCTCTTTGAATCTTATCTTCACAAATCATCGACAAGGGGATAGTCTGAAGAGTTACCGGACCTCCAGTCAAGAGTTTTCCATCGACTGCCTGGATGATTTCTGGGGTCTTCTTTTCAATACATGGGATCTTCCATGCACTAACCAATAGGACATCAACAAAATTCCCAGTAGCCCCAGAATCGACTAGAGCTTTTTTTAAATAGATCTTTTTCTTGACCTGAACTCTTATTTCCAGTTTAAGATGTCTAGATTGTGAAGGGTCAACAGTGACACCCAAGAGCAACCCTTCTCTGCATCTCGGGTGCTTTAGTTTTCCAACTCGACTGGTGCATTGGCTGCGACCTTCTGAACTGGACCTTGCTTGTTCTTTGGTTTGATTGGACAATCTTTGGCAAAATGACCTTTTCGCCCACAATAAAGACATTGTCCATTTTCTCTGTGGAGGTCCTTTTCATCTTTGGTCAAAGGTCTTCTGATGGTTCCAATTTCCATCAGTTCCGGCGTTCTTTCTTTCGGAGTTCTTGAGTCTCTGTTATCATGAACGCGCCATGATTATTCTTCAATCTTTTTGCGCGTTCCTTTACGTTCTGCTAAACAATGATCAAGTCTCAAGACAAGATTTATTCATTCTTGACAGTCTGTAGGTTGTGGATCGATTTGCGCTAAGATATCTTTTAATTCCTCTTTGAGTCCCTTGTAAAACAAGACCGCTTGTTTTTCTTCAGGCCAGGCTGTCTCAGCAACCAGCCGGTTAAAGCTGGCTAAATACGACACTAGGTCTTGATTTCCTTGGCGTAAATCTAATAATTCAGGATCTGCTGACAGTGTTACAGTTCTACGATCAAAAACTCTCTAAAATGCACAAACAAAATTTCTCCAGTTATACAACAAGGGACTATTTTTATACACAAGAGGAGTTGCCCAAGTAGCTGCATCCCCGGACAGATATGATAACAAGAAAGCTACTATGGACTGGGCATCGGGAAAAGTATTTGGTCTGCAGGTGAAGTGTAGTTCCACTTGAACCAGGAAAGATTGCGCTTTCAAAGGGTCACCTGAGAAACGTTCTGGGGGAGCTAAAGGAATTGCAGAAGGAACATTTAGGGAAATCGGATTACTTCCAGAAGCCTGAGAAGAAGTACCTGGCCAAGACACACCTGCGGGTCTTTGTTCCTTCTTCTCTACCTTATCTTGCAACTGACTCACTCTCTCTGCTAAGCTAGTTGTAAATTCTTTGGATGCTACCACCTCTGCTTGGAGCTGGGTGATAGGCTTGACTAACTCGTCTAGCGTGGCCATGCTGAGAACATACACAAGCCAGGAGTATAATAATTTGTGGGCTCACTATTCTGTCAGAGTCACCAGATCCTCGGGGTCTGTGCATGTTCCCATCACGTCCACCACTGAGCAGCTCCAAGTCTCTGATAGATAAATCACAGAGACTGAGAGAGTCCAAGAGGGGAAGGGGAGATTAGGAAGGGAACAGCTGGGAAGGAGACCTGTAGTAAGAAAAAGGTTGGAACACACAATATGAAAATTATATCTCCTGAAATCACTACTAGACTATGATTCTAAGCCTAGTCACTCTGAAAACATGAACAGTCTAAGAGTTAAGTTTAAAATGACTAAGTTTCAAGATGGCCGGATACCTGTAGAGGAATCAAGATGAATTAAATTAAACCTTTCTTATTCAAGTACTTTCCTTTACATGAGAATCAGAAAAAACATTCTGACTAAATTTTAAACCAGTCATATAAATCCTGTTTTGAGAATGTATAATAGGACCATTCAATATTGCATCTAGAAACTCTGGCCTTCTGTGTACTCTTAAAATGTTTCAACACAAATTGCGCATATTGCAGAGATATATATATATATATAGTAAACACCATAAAAGGATTGTGCACCATGAATAACACAATTTGGATTCAGGAAACAAATCACATTACTTGTCAACTCGAATATTACATAATAAATATCTTAGAATAGTAGCATACAATAAACAACAGGAATTAAACTCGAGGAGAGAATTGTGCGTCTTGCCAATTCGAGTGTTACCATATAAAATACCAAGAAATGGTAGCACGCAATGAATATCAAAGTCAAATCATCATTAATCGAATTGCGCGTCTTGCCGATTCGTAAAAACACGATGTAAATGTCAAGGAATAACAGCTCACAATAAATAACAAGATCAAAGTACAATGAAACGAATCGCACTTCTTTTGCCGATTCTTAAGCCACCATGTAAAATGTCAAGAAATGGTAGCGCGCAATGAACAACAAAGGTAAATGCTCATCAAACGAGTTGTGCGTCTTGCCAATTCATAAAACATCATGTAAATGTCAAGAAATAGTAGTGCGCAAGGGACAACAATGTTTAAACACCTTAGAACGAATCGCGCATCTTGCCGATTCTTAAGCCACCATGTATTTGTCAAGAAATGGTAGTGCGCAATGAATAACAAAGTCAAACCTTTATGAAATAAATCGCGCGTCTTTCCTATTTGTAAACTACCATATAAATGTCAAGAAATGGTAGCGCGCAATGAATAACAAAGTCAAACCTTTATGAAATAAACCGTGCATCTTGCCTATTTGTAAAAAAACATATAAATGTCAAGAAAGCGCGCAATTAATCTGTTACTCATTTAAGAATTTAAACCAAGAATATGAAAATTCTAAATAACGGTGTCGGACAGTCCAACCACCGTCTTACCGCCTGGAACAATGATCACCAATGAAGGATTAGGGCAGAAGACTGGAAGATGCAAATAGGCCGCTGGGACAGGAGCTCAGGAAGAAGCTGCTGCTCTGCACCGGGACCTCTGAATAGTGAGCACTGGGAGTTGGGCTGGCTCTCTTTTATAGAGTCTTGGCCCAGCCCAGAAGCACGCCCAGGCATGTTGCAGGGAAAGTCTCTGGAAGGCCCTGGAAAGGGGCCAAACCCTAACACACTCTGAAAACCTGCAGCAATACATTGCAAAGGAACAGTATTTGTAAGCATATTAAAAATAAGTTTTCAGGATTGAACTCTGCAATGCAAAAGGTTAAACCACAACATATCAGCACAATGCATAAATTACTTTGTTTTGAGAGTGCTGGGTTTTTGCATTTTTGTCGCCAAGGGGAAGGGCAAGGAAGCACCACCAGCTGCCAAGGGGAAGGGCAAAGGACCAGCACCTGCAGGCAGGAAGGACAGGAGGCCTGGTGCTGGGACCAATTCGGAGCCCCCACGACCAACCATGGCAGTTCAGCTGTCTGAGGCTGTAGGGGAAGGGCTGGAGCCTCCCCCCAGCACTGGAACCCCCGACACCAGCACCACTGCCAGCAGCCCCAGTGGCCAGCCATCCGAGGCTTCAGGGGAAGGGCTAGAGCCTCCCCTCACCACTGGCAACCCCAACACCAGCACTGCCACTGCCACCACTGAGCAGCCGTCACCGCCGGCGGGCAGTGTAGTCCTGCCTCCATGGGCTGTAGTGCGTCCTGGAGCCTGCAAATCCTGTAGGTGTGACACCCAGATGAGAGACTGTGACCTTGCGCTCCCCAAGTGCTGCATCACAGGGCACAATGCCCCCTCCAGAACCAGTGGAAGAAGCCATCCACTCACCCCCTCCTTGCCAGAATGAAGCACACTGGGCACAAGGCCCCCTCCAGAAACAGTGGATGAAGCCATCCACTCACCCCCTCCTTGCCAGAATGAAGCACACTGGGCACAAGGCCCCCTCCAGAACCAGTGGAGAACCCATCCACTAGAAAGACTGTGGCTTTGCACTCCCCAGGACCAAGCAGTGGGCAAACCACCCACTAGAGAGACTGTGGCTTCGCACTCCCCAGGACCAAGCAGTGGGCAAACCACCCACTAGAGAGACTATGGCCTTGCACTCCCCAGGACAAAGCAGTGGGCAAACCACCCACTAGAGAGACTGTGGCTTTGCACTCCCCAGGACCAGGCAGTGGGCAAACCACCCACTTGAGAGACTGTGGCCTTGTACTCCCCAGGACAGAGTGATGGGCATGTTGCCCCCTCCAGGACCAGTGGTGTTGTACCATCTTCCGACTGAGGTGCCCCTTGTTCCCCGTCCCCCTGAGGTGCCTGTGTATTTTTGACCTGATGCCCCTGCAGTGTTCTCTCCGTGTTGGTGCAGGAGTCAAGTGGGGCCTTGGCCTATGTGATGTGGCCCTGTGGCCCACGGACATTGAGGACTGAGCAGTGTCCCTCCATTTGTATATATGTATATAATGTTTTGATTTGTAATCATGATTTTCTCGTATTATATCTTAATACACTCACTTTAATCAATTCCTTTTGTCCTGCATTATTCCTGAGGGGTAGGGGGTGAATATGTAATGTTACTGCATCTGTTTGTGTGGATGGTGTTGGGGGTAGGGTAGGGGTGTTGCGTGTGTGTGTCACTCTCTTTTTCCTCCCCCCTCCCTTGTGTGCTAGGTGGCAGTACTCATCGTGGTTGCCTTTGCCGGCGTTGCTGTTCGTAGTGAATGAGGAGGTATACAATCATGGGGAAGATGTGCAACTCGGGCTCCATTGCGTCGTGGCTCTTCCTTGAGTCTCCAGAGGTGAGTCCTTTGGCTTCTGTGTTCTGTTTCCGCCATGCTTTTGATGTCCTTGGTACCGCGCCGGAAAGGTGGCGGATAGGCCATTGTAATACAGTGGGTGGAACATTGTCTTCCGCCTGGCTGTTGGCGGTTACTGCTGCGGTGCTTGTTGCTACTGCTGTGGCGGTCGGTGTTTTAAAGTGGCTATCTGTCTAAGCAGTTTCCGCCGTGGTCATAATTCCATTTTGTTTACCGCCGGCCTGTTGACGGTATTACCGCCGCTTTATCACCGACCGCCAGGGTTGCAATGAAGGCCTATGTGTTCATTCATCCCCACCTGAATACCCCATCCCCGTAGAACCTGGTGTAGTCTGCACGCCAGCGGTTCTAAGGCTATCGCAAATATTAGGGGAGACAATGGACATGCCTGCCTTGTACCTCTTTGCAATATGATTTTGTCTGATACATAAGTCCTGTACGGACCCTGGCCCTGGGCTGAGTGTATAAGAACTTAATCCATCGGCTAAACCGATGTCCCAATGCATTTTCCCAGGACTGACCAGACAACGTCCCAATTAAGGGAATCAAAGGCCTGTTCGATGTCCAAAAAGGCTAGGGCATATTTATCTTGCCAGAGCAGGAGGTTGAAAATTACGTGTGCGAGTCAAAGCTGGTGACAGAGGGTGTTTCTATGTGGGATGAACCCCGACTGGTCATCATGGACAAGGATTGGGAGGTGAGGAGCAGTCTCGCTGCTCGGATACTGCTTAAAAACGTTATATCCATATTGAGCATTGATATGGGTCGGTAGGAACAGTTGGGAGATGTGGGAGCAGTCCTGCTGCTAGGATACTGCTTAAAAACTTTATATCCATATTAAGCAGTGATATGGGTTGGTAGGAACCTGCTTCTAGCCTATTATTGCCCGGTTTGGGTATGACTGCTATAAGAGCATCGGTCATGGCCTGAGGGAGGTATCCAGTTTTATATGCTTCGTCGTACACCTTTGTCAGGCTTTCCGCCAAGACTCCTGGTAATGCTTTATAGAATTCAAATGGTAAACCATCACTCCTAGGTGCCTTGGCTGACTTCAGTGCTGCTATAGCCTCCAATACTTCACGTTTTACTAATTGGGTTTCCATGATTATCACAATCTGATTCTGAGAGTGATGCAAGGGGTAGCGAGTGTAAATACTTTTGCCTATCTGTCTCACCATTAGTGTGAGGTTGGGTGTACACCCTCCGGAGGGGGTCCAAAAAAACATAACTGATGGCCTGCTGAGTATATACCTCTGGCCCCCTCGGTCATGTATGGATAATATGGGATCAAGTGATTTCTCTGCCTTGATTAAATGAGCTAGCATCTTCCCTGCCTTGTCCCACTCTACGTACCAATGTTTACGAGCCGCTGTTCTAGTATATTTCTCGAGTTGGAGCCAGCACTCAGACAGCTTCACTTGCAGTTGATCCCATTTCATTCTGAGATCCGGGGCTGCCGGAGGCCCTGACCCCAGTGCCTCCAGCTCTCGTTCTCGTTCTGACAGTTCCTTTTCAAGCACTCAACTCACCCCCACTGAGGTGAACATACAGACCCCTTGGAGAACCACCTTCATGGTGTCCCACTCAGTGGCCCGACTCTTAGTAGTGTGTCTATTCACCGTAAAATAGTGTGTTAAAGTTTCCTGAATTGTTGCCCGAAACACATAGTCGGTTAGGGTCTCCAGCCGTATGTGCCATAAGGGCAGTTTGGGTGGTGTCTCAGAAGTGTATATGTAGGAAGGAGTGGGGAGTGGTCCGAGCGATATCTTGACAGGTAGTGTATATGTGTGATAGAATGTGCAGATGATGCTGTACTCAACATATAGTCCAAACGGCTATGGGTCATCGTTAGATGGGAATAGTATGAGTAGGCTCAGGTGTGCGGGTGATGTTGGCGCCAGACATATACCAGCCCTAATGCATGTGTGAGCAGGTGGAGGGAGGCAGTCAAACGTGGCTTAATGTGAAGTTTAGGGAGTGATCTGTCCATATTGCTGTCAGGCACACAATTAAAGTCACCCATCATAATCATGTCAGTGGTGGGTTTGAGCTGAGCCGTTCTCACCATAGATCCCAGGAATTCACCATTATCTTACTTGGGCCCTATACATTAACTATACAAATCTGTTGAGCATCTAGTGTTCCCTCCAGCAGGACAAATCTACCCTGTTCATTAGTCCGCGACCTGAAGGCCCGCGACTCTTACCTCTGTTCCTACCATCTATGAAGTATTCTGTTGTGTGTTATCCCTTTAGCAGGGGGAACCCAAAGAGGTGTAGGGTGACCAGACGTTTTCGGCAGGGCCGTTTATCCCCACAGACAGGCGTTTGCGCTATGACAGGTCTGGTGGTAGCAACAAATATAACGCACAACAAACTAAAACATCTAATGTAATCCCCAAACAGTCCTGGGGGTGACAACTCCTGCCACTCCCCCTGATTCTCCCCACCCATAGGCAGTGGCCACAACAACCTCCCAGTACCCAGTCACCAAGAGGGTCTGAAACCCCGTCCCGGAGGCGTGGCCTGAGCGTCAAGATGGCGGTCGCACTTTGAGAGTGCTCTGAACCCCTCCGTCATCCGCCAGGGAAGCTGAGCCCTATAATATTTTGAGGCACGACACGAAATAGCCCAAAAGACCTTCCTCCTGCCACGGCCCTGTAGCCAAAGAGCCGAAGGAATTCTGTGCCGGTAAGTGGTCCCGGCACTGTTTGGGGCCGGGCCGCAGAGCGGATGCAGGCTGCGTCCCCTGAGCGCGGCTCTGCGAGGAGGAGGGGCGAGTCGACGGGCGCTCCGGAGAGAGCCAGAGAAGAGAGAACGACCGGGGCATAGAGACCCGTTCCCCCAGACGGTGCTGGGGTGAGTGGACCACCCATGGGGCTGCCGCGGAAACCGGTGGCAGAAAGGCGTGGCCTCGGCCCGAGGTAACCGGGGACGCCAGAGACCTGCTGGGACCGGCTCCGACTGATTGCGTCCCGACCGGGACTGAATTTGGAAGGTCCTGGACTGGGGCGGAGGGGGCTCGGGACCGCGGAGTGAGCCTTGCCTTGGGGCTCGTTGCCCCATCCCCCGGCCCGTGCTGCGACAGAGCTGAAGGCTACTGGAGAACCGGGGCTCTGAGTGCGAGGGGCCCTGCGGCATCTGGGGTGGCGGCCCGGGGTGGAGCGGCCCCGGCGCTTGCCGGCCCCGAGCACGAGTGCGGAGCCCCCCCAGGTGGGGAGTGACATTGGAGGGGCGGAGAGCTCTGTGGGACGCCTGGGGCTATGGGCCCCTGTGGGGGAGCCGAGGACTGAGGTACCGGGCCTGTGCTGGGTGCGGCCGACCCCCGGTGGCCCCTGAGGGATTGAGGAGGAGGTCGCCTGGGCCTGGGGCCACCCCCCTGCCCTCCTGGGGAGTGTGGACAACCCGATGTGCCGCAGAGGAGATGAATGTGTACCCATCCCTGGGACCCTCTGCCACATGAGGGAGCGAACTTGAGAGAGCCACTGCGCGACCGCCACAACCTCAACGAAGAGGTGGGGAGCGCCCTACCGCACCCTCCCCCCTGGGGTCCCGGGGGGACCCTGACACCTGAAGACAATAAACTCAGCCACCGAGTGGCCTCCCCGGGGCCGGGGGGGGATGCCACTGGTCCTATTGAGGTGACCCACGAAACCACACTCACCAGCCACGCGCGGTGTGTCCCTCCCTGGGCAGTGGCCACAATGCAGGAGTCGAGGCGCGCCAGAAACAGTCCCCTTGGGTTCAAGAGTCGCGGAGAGGCACGAAGACACCCAGACGGACAATGGGGAAAGATAGAGCAGCCAGACAGCCCCCGGCCATGCAGCACAAAATCGAGCAGTACACCGTCTCCACGGCCTCGTAGGGAAATGTCGCAGCACCTCCAGGGGCCTCTGCGCCGGATGGAGTAAATGCAATCCTCCTAGCTATTCAAACTTCACAACTGGCAGTAGAATCCAAAATAGGCGAAGTCCGTGTAGATATGGGCCTCATCAGACAGGACCTCAGAAACGCAGTGGGCCGCATAACAGAGGTTGGGACTCGAGTCTCACAAACAGAGGATGACCTTGCCGAGCTTAAAACCAGGGTGGCCCAGTTGCAAACTCGGACCAGTGAGCTCCATCGACGGGCAGAGGACTCCGAAAACCGCTCCAGGCGAAACAATCTGCGGTTCGTGGCTTCCTTGAGGAAGTGGAAGAGAACAGAGCGTCCGAATTCCTAGAAAACTGGATTAAATCCTGGATGCCTGACCAGATGCTATCGACCTGGTTCTTGATTGAACAAGCACATAGAGCGCTGACGGTCCGAGGAGGCCGATGATCGCTCGCTTTATCAACTTCAAAGACCGGGACAGGGTCCTTGGTGAAGCCAGGTGCTCAACTGACCTCCTCTGGGACAACCATAAAATCCTGGTGTTCCCTGACTATACCCGAGAGGTGCAGACCAAACGCCGGTCCTACGAGCGTGTTAAACAGAAACTTAGGGTCATGCAGCTCTCCTATATGCTCCTGTTTCCGGCGCGCCTAAAGGTCATCATGACTGGAAAGACCTACTTCTTCGACACACCAGAGGAGGCATGGACCTGGCTGACTGAGGAGGCCCGAGACCCTGCCGGGGATCTGGGGAACCGGCAGACGTGTCTGCAGAGGGCCGATCCCTCCCACGGAGGGAGCAATGGAGGAGCCGACGACGCACTAGGTCTAGGCGCAGAGACCAAGAGGAACTTGTGAACTTAGTGAGCAAGAGCCGGAGAGGCGATGCAGTGACCTATTCGTTGGGGGCACTGGAAACCGCCCCAAGTGATAAAGACCAGACACAAGAAACCAAAGATGACAGACTGAGTCAGTCCCCGACATTGGGTTGACAAGAACCATTAGTCTCACTCCACAACACTGACTACTGCTGGCCTGGGTTTGACTCCGACACGGCAAGTACGAGCTGAACACGTGCCATGCAATAAGGCCCCAGTAACTATGGGACGTATCTTCGTAGACTTTCCAAGTATGTATTGCATAAGATCTGTTCATCAGGAGGGGTCCACCACTCCACCTCAAAGCTGGTTCTACTACTAGTTGTATAGGTTACAATGGACACAAGGGCGACAGATGCTTCTTGGGTGGAAGTATGGGGTGGGGGGGAGTTGGGGGGGTACTACGTTCACACTTCAGTTTCAGGTTAATGTTTTAGTAAGTTTCCTTTATTACAATGATTTCTCTTTCCCCTCTTTGCTCCACCATTTGAGACGATTGACTCGACATTCCTGGAGAGAGGCCCGACACCAATACTTAATTACCGTTCCCACGCACTGCTCTCACTGACCAAAATTCTGTCATGGGACGTAAACGGTCTCATAGACAAAATTAAACGATCGGCAGTATACAGCACATTACGCAGATACTCACCCTCGGTAATCCTGTTGCAAGAGACACACCTCCTAGGGACCAGATGCCCTATGCTAGCTAGAGGAGGCTACAACAGAGTCTACCACTCAGGCTTCACCAGAGGCTCCAGAGGAGTGGCTATTTTGCTTCACCGCTCACTACCCATGACGATCACGACTACACACGCCGACCCACAGGGCAGGTATATTGTGGTATCTGGGCTATTACAGGGAAATCCTCTTAATCTTATAAGCATATACGCCCGACCAGTGGGACTAGAGGCCTTTTTGACCTCCCTTGGTCGAACCATAGCTGATCTCCCCCAGGGCATCACATTAATAGGGGACGACTTCAATGCAGTACTAGATATCGAGTTAGACATATCAGGCAATAGTACGACCAACCGCTCGTCCAGAGCATCAGCACTTGGAGACTGGGATGATGGCCTCGGCCTATGCGAAATATGGAGAACCTGGCACCCTAGAACCAGGCAGTACACACACACATCAGCTGCACATGGTACACACGTCAGGATTGACCTCGTATTCGCCCCAGCACTAGACATTATTAACGTCACTGGAGTTGAGATCCTTTCACACAGGGTTTCTGACCACGCACCAGTTCAAATGCGCCTCGGCAGCACCGACCCCACCAACAGACCAATCTGGAGGCTAAATGCCTGGTATCTACAGGATGAGGAGTACAAACAAGCGGTGAGGGACAGATTAACACAATACTTTGACGAAAATCTAGGTTCAGTGCAATCTCCAGGAACGATCTGGGTGACATGCAAGGTGACAGTTAGAGGTCACGCCAAGCACCTCATTCGAGTGCGAGAAAGAGCCCGTATCTCCCAAATAGCGGAACTAGAATCACAAGCAATGCTCTTAGAACGCAGACACCTTCCCCTGCCTCGGCCCAGGTCTTGCGACAGCTCCTGAGAGTGCGTGAGGAGATCAAAACCCTCACCCTAGAATCCGCCAAACATCTCTGGAGGGCGTCAACTGCCCGGATATACGGATGGAGGGACAAGAATGGGAAACTCTTGCACTGGTTATCTACATGGCCAATGGCCAGCAGAGTTATATCCGAAATTTTAGATGAGTCCGGAACTCTCGCTAAGACCCCTAAGGAAATCGCACAAAGTTTTGCAGCCTACTATGAGGGGCTGTATAAAGAGCGCCCCGACCCCAGTTAGAGAGAGAGTCTCCACTTCTGGCTGAAATCACCCTCCCAGAGTATCCCCCACGATGAGGGATGTCCTCGACGAGCCTTTAACACTAGAGGAAGTAACGGCCGCAATTGCCACAATGGCCCCAGGTAAGACCCCCGGTCTGGACGGCTTCCCGGCAGAGCTATATAGGGGATGCAGTGACATACTAGGACAACACCTCCTCAGCATGTACGAGGAAGCCGAGAATAATGGACACTTCCCCCCAGACATTGACCAAGCCACAATTGCAGTAATCCCTAAAACCCAGCCCCCATCAAGACACTGCTCAGAATACCGGCCCATCTCCCTTTTAAACATTGAAGTTAAAATACTCTCCTCAATCCTTGCAAACAGACTAAAACCCACCCTCTTGTCACTAATTCACCCAGACCAGTGCGGTTTCATGCCCTCCCGGAGTACTAGACACTGAATTAGACGCCTTCACTTGGCCCTGGCTCATCATAGCGCTCTAGCGGGCTCATCCAAGGCTTTGCTACTCTTTGACTTTGAAAAGGCTTTTGACACTGTGGACTGGTCATAGCTACACCAGGTTCTACAGGGCAACGGGATAGGCCCCAGATTCCGGAGACTAGTAGGATTACTATACTCCAAACCAACGGCCAGAGTGCAGGTAAATGGAGTGGTGTCTGACCCGTTTCACATTGGAGGCAGTACGCGCCAGGGTTGCCCCTTGTCCCCACTCCTCTTCGCCCTTGTAATTGAACTGCTAGCGAAACTGCTCAGAGAGGACCCCCTGATCGAGAGATGGTCCTGGCCTACTGGCTCAGAGGACCGCATGGCACTGTATGCCGACGACATCCTCTTATACGTTGCCAACCCAGCTGCAAGCGACCCACGTATCCTGCAGATCCTAGATCTATTCTCGGAGGCCTCCGGCCTCACACTAAACCACCGCAAATCCCTGCTGGTCCCGCTTCACTCCTCGAGAGACTGTGTTGACTGGCAACAAACCATCCCCATTCGCCAAAACAGCTTTAAATATCTAGGACTTTCCATGCCCACGCGCATTATGACCATAGACAGAATTCCACCAGAAGGCTGGAAGAATACTGTCAACAGTCATGGCGGTGGACGGCGGTAAAGTGAGCAATGATACGGCCTAGCGGTGTTTTGCTGGCAGACGCTGCTGCTGGCAGACGCTGCTGCTGGCAGCAGCGCTCCATCCCGTGTCCTGCCGGAGGACCACCTTCAAGACGGTAAGTCGGGTTCTCCGACAGGAGAGGGGGGTGTTGTGTGTGTGAGGGGTGTGTGTGTCTGTTTTTGTATGCATGCACACGGGTGTGAGTCGCATGGAATGTGTGCATGAATGACTGAATGTGAGTATGTTGTGTGTTGTGAATGCGTGTGTGCGACAATGTATGTTGGTCTGTGTTGTGGTGTGTGGGTATGTATGTGTGCATGCATGGGTGGATGTGGGTATGCATGTGTGTGTATGATTGTGTATTTGTGTGCGTGTGTAAATGTGCGGGGGCAAGTGAGGTAGGGGGAGGGTGGGGGAAGACCCTAAGGAGGGGGTGGGGGAGTCCCCTATCAGTGTCAGAAAGGAATCCCGAGGGTGGGATTTTGCCGGCCGCCTGGCTGGAGACTGAAGTCTCCAGCCCAGCGGCCGTTACCACCCTGGCTGCCAGAGTGGTACATTGACAGTTTGGCTTGAGCCAAACCACCAATGTCATAATTTGGGAAAAGGTACCCCCAGCCTATTGGCAGTACCTTTTCACAAATTACCGCTGACCACCAGGGCCGTAATGAGGGCCTAAGTCTCCATACATGTGATTAAAAAGGCATTCTATAAATGCTCACGGTGGTGCACCAGGTTTCGGGTTCGGGCCTATGGCTCTATGCGCCCTCTCTACCTGGAAAACTTTTGAGAGGTGCATGAGCTGGATGGCAGTAACAAGCCAGTCCTCAAGAAAAAGTTCTGTGGAAGGCCCCTGCAAACGTTCCTGGAACCCTACCGGGCGGAGGGTATTACGGCATGATCTGCCCTCTGCGCTTCTTCGAGTCTTTCCGAGTTCTGGAATGCTATTTTATTAAGTTCTGTGACCTTTGTTTGGCGCTCTTTAACCATAGCCCGAAGCATTCTTACCTCCTCTTCCGTGTTCGTGACTCCTTCCACCACCTTACGGAGGTCTAGGCGGGGTGATTTATGTCGAATTCCATAGTGTCCATCTTGTTCTCCAGCGCTTCTCGGCCCCTTTAATTGCCTCCAAAATATCTGTAGTTTCCTGTGAGGGTTGGTTTGGGGAGTCCTGCCCCTCTGCGGTGTTTGATCCATGTCCGGGGTGGTGTACTGCATGATCTTATTAGATTAGGCTCCTTTGTGCATTTTACCCTTGCCCATTATGGCGCAACGCAGCCCTCAAGCAATACTTCCAGTCCAATGGACACTATGCTTAAAACCGTTCCTGACTTCCAGTAGCCAATAGGGCAATAATTACACCAATTGTGAGTGCTTGTGACTATTATTATGCACAGGCTCTGGAGATCCGTTTGCCAGAGTAATAATAGGGTGTAGCTGTATGTCACCGGGAGTCTGTGCCTCTTCCTTCACCTTCGTCCATGGAGGGGGGGTTCCTCCCTCTCCCCCTGCCCCGTAACTATAGCACCGACTCTGTCGTGCACAAGTGTGTCTCCTTTCGAAAAGTGTACGGGCCCATTACATGCCTCTGTCTAGCGCCCTCATCCAGTATTCGCAGCGACACCTGGGCCAAGGGTGGCGGCAGCCCCAGCAGCCCCAGGCTCACTGCCTCACAGCTGCTCCGGCTCCAGAGGACGCCCCGCTGCAGTGCTGTCTCCACGGGGGCCATCCACTAGTGCCACCGCTTCCCCTACGTACGCCGACGTAAGCAGTCGCCGGAGGAATAAAGGCCAGGCAGGCAGGCCGTACACCGGCCCCACCCCTCTCCCTCTGCCGCCTCTGACTGGGCACGGGAGGCCACTTCTCGAACTACGATAACTGCGAGCAGTGGATAGGGGGCAGGGTAGGGGCCTAACTCTGCTCCGGGGGAGAACCAACAGAGACTCACATCCCTCTGTGTAATTTCTTTCACTCAGGGGGGACTGGGGCTGCAGGATATTGTCGGATTTTATGGCTCGGGCGGGAGCCTTCTCTGGATGCGTCTGGGCTGCCATCTTGATACGGAGGAGCAGGTTAAAGCAGCTATCTGTGGTTCATGCTAAGGCATTTTGTGAATGCTTCTCAAAGCTTCTAACTGTCTGCCACTGAAATTCAGAAGAACCATCAACCAGGCACTTACATTAAGTCTTCTAGACTACGTTAGCACCTTTTATGTGGGAAGAGAAGAACAGTCCCTAATGTGGTTCCAAAGAGTTCAAAGCACTAATGCAAGACTGGTATGCTGATTACTAGGCAGATCATCATCTGCACCGACATGGCAGACTCTTCATTGACTGCTGATAAACATGAGGTCTGTATTCAGTCTCTTGTGCAATGAGTAAAAGGCCCTTCACGGACTTGGACCACGTTATTTAATGACCAGGACTGGATTTTACACCCCCCATCAGAGGTTTCAGATCATTTTCCCTGGCTTAGGCTCCCTCTTACACTTACACTAAGTTAGGACAAGTGAAAGATCGTTTTCCTTTCTTGCAGCAGAGTATTGGAATAAACTGCCAGAGAAACTATGTTTAACTGGTTCAATGCGTGGGATGGCTGGGAGTCCTCTGATGCCACGGTGGTCATGTGCATCGGATGGCTCCCGGATGTCTGCGAACATGGCACTGGAAATCCCTCTAGTGCGGGCACCAGAAGAGTTTCCTTTACAAAGAAACAGCCTTGGGAGCTGGGGAAGAGCTTCCCCAGCTCCCATGGCTGTTTCTTTATTTTCAGTGAAATGACGATCAGCGCATGTGACGCGCTGACGTAATTTCACTGAAAACCAAAGTGAAATGAGCCAATCAGCTCAATTCACTTTCTCTGCCTCAGTGCTCGTGGGGCTGTCTCAGTCCCCCAAGCACTGAGGCTGATGGGAGAGGTATCATTGGAAAGGGGAAAACATTCTCTTTCCAATGATAACCCTCCCTTGTGGACTCCTGCTTGAGGATTATTGCAGGAGGGCGATCCCCAAGGAGGAATCCACCACTAGATACCAGGGAGGGGGAGCGGCCCCTTGGCAAAGCCTTTGCTCCCCCCTGAATTTCTTTAGCCATCATCAGTCTTTCTTCCCCTGATCTGCCCCCTCTGGGGGGAGGTGGTAGAAAACCCACTAGGCACCCGTGATTCTTTTTAAAAGTCTAGGGGTGGGGGCTGTCCAAAATGGGCATGGCAAAGCCCCCCAAAAATGGGCAAAGTTTTTCTGCCCTCCCGGGGGCAGATGAGGTAATTACCTCTGATCTGCTTTCTGTGGGAGGTAGAAAGCCCACTAGATACCAGTGAATATTTTTTTGAAAAAAAGAGGGGTGGGGCTGCCCACCATCATGGGAATTTTTATGTCCCCCCCCCAACTGAAGGGGGCAATAGTATTTCTGCTCCTCCTGCAGCCTAAAGCATCTCATTCCAATGGGAAGCAAGAGGACATTTGACTCTTTTTGCTGTTGATTTTACATATGGGCCAGGAGAGCTTGGCTAACTCCCACTTGCAATGGGAAATGGATGCACTTTTTGGTCTTGGGTAGGCGGCCGCCTGGAAAAACCTACCAGATCTAGACACTTCTGAAAACTAGACATCTGGGGGAGTCCAGTCTAGTGTGCTTCATATGCACCCACACTATTTTCTCACCCACATTGCCCTGCAAACCTCCAGCTTTGCCTGAAATCACACATTTTCCCACCATGTCTGTGAAGGAAACATTCAAAATCTGCAGGAATCCACAAAATTCCTACCACCCAGTATAGCCCCATCAATACTGATAGAAATTATGCCTGATGTGTGTGACTGGGCCTAGTGCCAGCAAGAGGAACAAATCCAACTGTGGTCAGTAGGAGTCTCCATGCAAGGGTTCCCATTGTCCTTGGGTTGATTAGTTCCTGTTGCAGCTCTATGCCCAGCCACACAAGTAGGTCAACATTTTTATTGACACAGTAGGGGCAATGCTGAGTGTTAGGAATTTTGTGGATTCCTGCTATTCTGGACGTTTCCATCACAGAAATGTAAGGAAATGCATGATTTCAGGCAAAGTTGGAGGTTTGCAGGGCATTGTGAGTAATTAAAACCTACATGCCATCCTGGATTCCCCTAGGTGTCTAGCTTTTAAAAATGTAGAGGTTGGCTAGGTTTCCCTAGGTGCCAGCTGATCTAGGGTCCGAAACCTAGAGACACCCACATCGGAAAAAGAGAGTACATTTTCAATGGAAAAATGAGCTGCATCCATCTTGAGTTTTGGACCGTTTCCTGAAGCAGGCACTAGGTCTACCCACACAACCGAGGTACCATTTCTATCAGGAGACTTGGGGGAATCCTGGTTGGAAGGAAGTTTGTGGTTCCCTGCAGATTCCAGAACTTTCCATCACAGAACTGTGATGAAAATGTGTTTTTTAGTCAAAGTTTGAGGTTTGCAAGGAATTCTGGATAGAAAAATGGGGTGTCAGCATCGCAAGTCAGCCCACCCTGGATACCCTTATGTATCTAGTTTTAAAAAATGTACAGGTTGGCTAGGTTTCCTTAAGTGCCGGCTGAGTTAGGGTCCAAAATCTATCTACATCAGAAAAAGAGGGTGAGCTTTGGGTGAAAAAATGTGCTGCGTCCTTGTTGTATTTTTGGACATTTCCTGTTGTGGGCAATAGGTCTACCCACACAAGTGAGGTACCATTTTTATTGGGAGGCTTGTAGGGGCAGCGAATAGTATACCATTTTTTATTACCAATTGGATTTTGCTACATTTGTGCCTTTCAAATGTAAGTCACTGCAAAAGAAAGATGACGTTTTGAAAAATATCCTTCAAATCATATGCTAGTATGGGTATCTACAAACTCAGAGATGTGGAAATCCCCACTGCACCTAAACTCTATATCGTGTGCCCATTTCAGGAGTACATAAGTTTCCTCAATACCCATTTTTCAATCTGTCTATTTTGCTATAAAAATTGGTCTATACTCAGTACTCAATGAAAACCTTTTGTGTGGTGCAGCACAGTTGTTTGCTCTGGGTAGCTTGGGTTCTTGGAGAACCTACAAACCCTATATATCCCCACAACAAGAAGGGTCTAGTGGACGTAATGATGTATTGCTTTTGTCAATCTGCCATTGTGACAAAAAATTACAGTTGAAAATGTCACAAATGCCTGTTTTGTCCTAATCATTATCAATATTTCTTTTTTTTCAACAGTTATTTTCCTTGGGAAAATCCTGAGGGATCTACACATAGGATCACTTGCTGAATCCCGAATTGTGTCTACTTTTTAGAAATCTATAGCTTTTCTGAATCACCTATGAGTTTTATACTGGTTTCCACCACAAACTGGAAGTAGGCTCAGAGCACAAAAATAGGGAAAATAGGTTGCCTCGTAGAAAAATGCCAAAACTGTGGTACAAAATTTGTTTTACTTGATTCAACTCTGCATATTCCTGAAACCGAGGAAGATGGTGATTTTAGTGCAGAAAACCATCCGTGGATGCTATTTTTATGGAAAAAAACACTTTTATCTGGAGCACTTTTTGCCTATTTTTTCCCCAAAACTCAAAATGTTGCTACATTTTGCCTATTTTCTTAGGCTTCTCCAGGGGAATACGCAAACCCTGAGCACCTTTATAATCCCCAGGATGTTGGAAAAAGAGGACACAGATTTGGCATGGATACCTTAAGAGTACAAAAATGTATGGAGGCCTAAGCACAAACTACCCCAAATAGCAAGAAAAGGGCTCAGCACTGGGGGTGGGGAGTGGGTGGTGGGGTGGCAGAAGGGAAAGGGTGAACAACTAATCAGAGCAGTTTCAGAACACTGTTCAAAATGTGGCTGTTCCCCAAGTAGAATTTTTGCATCAATGTTCGACCCCAATGTGTGGTTTTTCCCGGACCTTCACTGGTGCACCCCGGGATATTCTTGATGGACTGCATGCTCACATTATAAGTGTTTTTAGCACAACATAACATAACATTACAAAATGTTGTTTTGATGTAATTTATGAAAAAGATAAAAACCCATGTTAATATGTTATACCTTAGAACCTTACAAAATGTCATTCAAAATCTACACATGCATGTGTGTATTATTTCAGGTTGAAGTTATGAGTAACTATGTTTGTGATGCTGTTCCCTAGTTATAGATGCAGTCCAATGTGATTTTGGGAAACTTAGGGCCAGATGTAGCAAAATTAGATTTTGCGACTCGGAAATTGCGACTCGGTGCGACTCGCAATTTCCGAGTCGCAAAACCATATGCAGAATGGTGTCTCAGACACCTTCTGCGAGTCGCTATGGGGTCGCAAAGACCCACCTCATTAATATTAATGAGGTGGGTCGCATTTTGCGACCCCATAGCGAGTCCCTGCACCCACAGGGGATGGTGACCTGCTGAAGACAGCAGACCTCCATGTCTGTGACTGCTTTTTAAATAAAGCAGTTTTTATTTGTTTTATTTTGCAGACCGTTTTCCTTAAAGGAAAACGAGTTGCAAAGTAAAAAAAGATAACAAAACCATTTGGTTTCGGTTTTTCAGAGTAGGTAGTGGTCCATTGGACCACTGCCTGCTCTGAAAAAACCCTTTTTGGCAACATTCACAAAGGGGAAGGGGTCCCATGGGGACCCCTTCCCTTTTGCGAATGGGTTACAACCAGTGTGACACTGGTGGTAACTGCGAATTGCTTTGCGACCGCATTCGCGGTCACAAAGCAATTTAGCATAGCGATGCGAGTCACAAATAGGAAGGGAACACCCCTTCCTATTTGTGACCCGCATTCACAATTTGCGAGTCGGTATTGACTCGCAGATTGGGAATGTGCAACGCAAACGGCATTTTGCATGGCGCAAACTGCGATTTTCGCAGTTTGCACCATGCAAAATGCTTGCTACATCTGGTCCTTAGTCTCATCACCAGAAATGGACCTCGATCTACCTCCCCCTTAAGTCCACTACCCTCAAACAATCATGGCCTTTGCTCTGTACCCACATCTTAATCTTCTCATCCTCCTACACTGAGGCCCATATTTATACTTTTTGACGCAAAACTGCGGCAATGCAGTTTTGCGTAAAAAAAATTAGCGCCGGCTGACGCCATTCTGAAGCGCCATGCGGGCGCCGTATTGATTGAATGACGTTAGCCGGCGTTAGCCGCCGGCGCCGTCTGGTGTGCGTTAAAAAAAACGACGTACACCAGGCAGCGTCGGCGTAGGGGGATATGGGGCTTGGGCGTCAAGAAATGGGGCAAGTCAGGTTGAGGCAATTTTTTCGCCTCAACCCGATTTGCGCCATTTTTTACGACTCCCAACCCCCATAGAAATGACTCCTGTCTTAGCAAAGACAGGAGTCATGCCCCCTTGCCCAATGGCCATGCCCAGGGGACTTCTGTCCCCTGGGCATGGTCATTGGGCATAGTGGCATGTAGGGGGGCACAAATCAGGCCCCCCTATGCCACAAAATTTTATTTTTTTTAAAACTTACCTGAACTTACCTAAATGTCCCTGGGATGGGTCCCTCCAGCCTTGGGTGTCCTCCTGGGGTGGGCAAGGGTGACAGGGGGTGTCCCTGGGGACATGGGAGGGCACCTCTGGGCTCCTTCAGAGCCCACAGGTCCCTTAACGCCTGCCTTTTGCAGGTACTAAAAAACGGCGCAAAAGCGGCCGTACGTCATTTTTTTTGACCCGCCCACTCCCGGGCGTGAATTTTGCCCGGGAGTATAAATCCGACGCACATGCCTCGGAGTCGATTTTTTAGACGGGAACGCCTACCTTGCATATAATTAACGCAAAGTAGGTGTCCACGCAAAAAAATGACGCTAACTCCATGGACTTTGGCGCTAGATGCGTCTAACGCCAAAGTATAAATATAGAGTTAGTTTTGCGTCGAAATTGCGTAAAAAAAAACGACGCAATTCCGGCGCAAACGGAGTATAAATATGCCCCTGAGTGCCTGCCTGCACGGAACAACAACAGGACCCAAGGTACACTTTCCCCTGACACCTCTAACCTTCACATGGTTGTCCTCTCCCTTCCTCATGATTATATCAGTATGACTGCTATTGAGGAGATCTAGATGCCCATAGCAAATGTTCCATTAAAGATCTCTCAGCTATTTACTGAACAGCATCAGAATCTATGTTGTTTCATCACTGCTTTGATTACAGACAGAATACTTTGTCTGCCTCCACAATCCACCCCCCACCACCTGTAGTGCCATCTCTCAGTTTGTCTTTTTTACTTGTTAGCCCCCCACCACCAGCTCTGTGTATCTCATTCCTCAGTGGGTGTCCAGTCCATTGCTAGCCATCAAGCATCTGCCTCAGAGGAGGCTAGCAAAGCTATGTTGATAAAGAGTGATCCTGAAGATAACCAGGAACTTTTGTGCCCTAAGCAAGGAGCATGAATCTAGTAGCCCCCCTGACTTAGAAAAGTTACTGGCCATCCTCTGGATCACTATTTATCACCACAACATTGATGTCCTCCTCTAAGGTGATCGTTTTATCTTTTGTGAATAATTGTTGTTGATGAATTAATTATCCAGTTACTGGCCTGATTACAAAATGCATGGTTCTACACATGGTGTTATATGTTATTCACACAGATTTACCATATAAACACCTAAAATGTCAATGAATAACCACAAACTTGTATGACTTTAGGTTCGATTTTAAAATGCTTGTGTCTGTATTTTTTTGTTGTATCTATTTTTATAATGCGCATATCATCTGGGTGGGTATCATAGTCCCAGAGGAGGAGGCTGCCTGCCGCCGTACCTGGTGACTATGAGAATGGCCAGGTTTAGAGTTTTCTATGAGATTCTAGGACTGGGCTGGCAGTTTTGATCTGCAGGGGGAGGTTGTTACAGGCTTTAGTAGCCAGGAAGAGTCAGCATACCCTCCAGCTCTGGCTCTATTGATACTGGGAACTTGGGTGAACAGGAGGCCAGCAGACCATAAGGATTCAGTGGATACATGGAAGCTGATGTAGCTGTTTAGATATGCAGGGCCTGGATAATGTAGGGCTTTGTAAACATGTGCAAGGAGCTTGAAGAGTGTGCATTTTTTAACCAAGAGCCAATGGACTTGTTTGAGATGTGTGGAGATATGAGTGCAGGTTGGCAGACTGAACGTGAGTCTGTCTGCTGTGTTTTGGATGTCCTCCAGTCTCCTGGTGAACTGTGTGGTGATGCATTCCCATAATCCAATTGTCTGGTCATCAGGGCTTGTATAATGGTTTTTTGATTGTTGAGCGGGTGCCATCTGAAGTTTATTCGGAGGCATTTGAGGGTTTGGAATCAGAGGGTGGCAACCAAGTTGACTTGGCGGGTCATTGAGATTTGATTGTCATTTACTATCCCTAGGTTCCTGGCTTGGTTCAACGGATGGGGTGTCAGTCCTAGTTTGTATGGCCATCTGCCGCACCCCAGAGCAATGTGCCTATCACAAACAGCACCACTTTCTTCTTGTCTGAGTTGAGCTTCAGACAGTTGGCGACATTGAAGATGCAGGTGGTGAATTTCAACTCAATGTTGGTGGTGTTTTAGGAGAGGGAGCAGGAGAGCTGAAGGTCATTGGCGTAAAAGACGATGCTGGTGCCATGGGCAAGGAAGATGTTGACAAGTGGTGCAATGTAGACATTGACAAGAATAGGGCTGAGTGAAGATCCTTGGGGGACTCTGCTAGTCAGGTTGGAAGTGGAAAACCTATGGATCCAGGCAGACGGTATCAGTGTGCACAGTGTGCACAGTGAGAAAAGAGCTGATCCACTGAAGAATGGGTGTGTGTATGCCAGTTTCATTGAGGTGTTGGATAAGGAGAAAAATGGTGTTCAATGCAGTGGAGAGGGTGAGTATGATCAGTGCCTCAGTCTTTCTCTTGTCCATTATAAAGCGGATGTCAGTGGCGTCGATGAGACCGGTCTCACTGCTTGATTGGGTTTAAATCCAGATTGTGAAGGGTTCAGAGGTGGTTGTCTTGAGGTAGTCAGCCAGTCTTCTAGTAAGGAGCTTTTCTCAGACTTTTGCCGGATAGGGTAGCAAGGAGATTGGTCTTTGGTTGGCCAGAGTCAAAGGATTTCTGTGGGTTTCTTCAATAGTGATAGTAAGGTGGCATGTTTCCAGGCATCCAAAAGTAGCAGTGGTGAGTGAATCATTGAGTACTGGGATGAGGGCAGCTCAGATATGGTTTATTCTCTTGGTGAAGATGAAATGTGGATAGTGGTCAGCTGGGGCCCCTGAAACCGTGCATGGTGTCAGTGGTTTCCATTGTGGTGACGTTGGGCCAGAGGGTCATTGCAGTTTTCAGGTTTCTGGAATCTTCGTGTTGGAGGGTGGGCAGGCTCGGTTGGGGAAAAACTTGTTGAATATCGTTCTGATTTTGTAGCTGTAGTAGCAGGAGAGTTAGGTGCAGAGATCCTGACTGATAGTGATGGTTGTTGGGTAGATGGATTCCTTTATGATAGAGAATATCGCTTTGGACTTGTTGGAGCTGTTTTAATTTGTTCAGTCAGAGCTTGATGGATCTGAGACACTGGTGGTAGGGCTGATCTCTTGGTGCTTTTGTTGAGTTCATCATGCGTGTGTCTTAATGGCATTTGTAGAGCTGAAGATCTTCTATGTACCAGTTACCTTGCGGTCTAGTTTGTCAGAGAGTGATGGACTGCAGCAGCACCAGGGTGTCTGCGCAGGAGGTGTTCCAGGCATTCAAACTGGTGATAGATTGATGGAGGTCATCTAGATGTGGAGGGCCAGTAGGTATAAAGTTCTCTGGTCCAGGATTCCTCAGGAAGCTTGTTCCAGTTGCATCTGGCATTTATTCTGGGTGCGGTTTTGCATTGTTAGGGTAGGTGTAGGCCGAATGAATCAGACCTGAGAGTGGTCAGTCTAGATGAGAGGGAGGGCTTGTCCAATGTGATGTCAGGTAAGTTGATGAAAACAGGGTTGAGTACAGTTTCTTGTTGTGTTTTTTCTTGGGCAGTTTTACTGTTTCATACACATTTTCTCTCTTCTCTTCTCTTCTCTTCTCTTCTCTTCTCTTCTCTTCTCTTCTCTTCTCTTCTCCATTTGAATTCTTCCACTGAAGGCGTGGAGAAGTTTGTGGTTGGGAAAACCCAGGAGTGCAGAATTTCACACAACTCTGATCTGATTAACCTCTGTCAATCAAATGAAGGCCTCAGATCACACACAGAATTATATATCATTCAAATAGTCATTTCTTGGATTAGTTATAGTCCTATAGAGTGCTGGTAGCGGACATTTTTACACAAGCATTCGCCACCTTGGGCAATTTTATTTGCTTCAACGAATGCATATCAAAATATCGCAATTCAAAGTCTGTGTTTACAAGTTGTACTGAATAATATTGCAGAAACAACATTTGGGTCAGACACTTTTCGTGATATGGTACAGAAATCTTATCAACTCATCTCTATTCCATCATGCCATTAAAATGAAAAAGCTACATCAAATGAACACCACTTTCTTTTTCATAATAATCATTTGATGTTATTTGCCACTGTATGCATAATCTTTACTGGTCAAACTGCACTTAGCATAAATATAGGCAGTGCTCACCTCATAATCTTCGAGGTGGTTTTTGGTTCCGTGTGGTACAAGAAAACGACCAATAAAATTAATTTCGTTCTTTTATATCGCAGTTTACCTAGCAAGATTGTGAAGGACAATTGATGTAAATTAAAACAGACATACACTGTTCTCACGAATAAACAGTGTCAAATCCAATATCATATGTTGTGCTTGGACTGCAGCAGGAAAACAATTGAGGCTTGCTCGTGTTTCGAGGAGTATACAGATTGCTGTCTTTAATTTGAGCCGGTAGTTACAGGTGGGAGCCCCTAGCACTCCTTTTTGGGGACCAGCTCTTTTAATTTTTCTTATCAGACACTTCCCGAGAGCAAAAGAGGGAAAAACACACAACTGGGGGAGGAGGAGGAAGAGAAAGATGGAAAAACCTAAACAAGGGAGAAAGCAGGGACCTGCAAGAGTGAAATAAAGGGGCAGGCAGTGTCTGACAGTGGATTAAAGAGTGTAAGACTCATAAATTTACAAGAATCTGGTGCATCAGTAGTGATGCGCCAGATTTCTTGCCCCCCCCACCGCCACCTAACAGCTCCATGCATGCGGCGTATTTACAATATGGCGCACCATGATGCACATTAGGACAATAGCATCAACATTTTTGATGCAATTGTGGCGCTTTGCTCCACTAGCGTCAAAAATGTTGATGCTAGTGGGGCAAAGTGCAAGGAGGCCCATTTATTTTAATTGGTGCATCCTTTTAATGCCTGTTTTGAGCAAACGTTAAAAATGACGGCAAAAATGGTGCACGAAATTTACAAGATTTTGTTGCGTCATTTTTGTGGGCCTCCTTATGCCGGAACGCCCCTCTTGCATAAATGTTGCCTGGCACAGGCATAATGTGACGAAAGGGGTCATAAAGTCACGCAATGCATGAATTGCACCACTTTGTAAATGTGGTGCAGCTATTTTTACCTCATTGAGCCACATCACTGTAAAAAAATTAGGCTAATCTGCCACAAGGAGGCGAGAGGGCCTTGTAAATATGGCCCAGAGTGTCAGGCTGTCAACTGATATTTAATAGCGCTAATCGGGCTTCTAAACAGCACTTTGGGCACAGGTACTCAATATTTTACAAATTAAGCACTGACAGATTGTAAAGGAAAAATGATATACATCAAACAATGTTGCATAAATGAAATGCTTCTTTTTGTACAGTATGCAAACATTTGAGTCAAATATTGTGGTTTGATTAATTGCTCTATTACGAACAAGCTGACACTGTTGCATACATTCCAACATTTCGAAACAAGAAAGAGGGCATAAGTGAGAAAAAACCAGGGGGCTTTATCTTCCACATTGACCGACTGTGAAATAGTTACATTTGAGGCGGGAGACACCTGAAATAAAGTCATTTTTGGTTTAATAATCGGGAGTCTCCTACCTGGATCAGGTCAGCTAGCACATATCATGGGCGCAAGAAGTGTGGTGGACGTAGGGGATTTATCCCCCAAGACTTTGGAGGTAGGGGGACACAGGGGTCAAAAGTGGGCGTGACAAGGGGGACAGACAATCCTGAAGTTTAAAAAGAGACAGCGCTGCAGTCCCTGTTTAAACACCATTCGTTATTCATTCCCAATTCTTTTAACGCACTGAAAAACGAATTAAGTTTAAACGAGCTGCTGACTTAAATGCTGCACAGCTCTTTTCCTGAAGCCAAATGTGCAATGCCGATTGCTCTACAAGTGCTTCCTTCAGATCTCCTGCCTCACCTGCCTCCTGTGTTGTGGCTCGGGCTGCGCAGCTTCCATGACAAAGAGGATTCTTATCTGACCTGTCTGCTGGACTTTAGTACTTCACAGGTCATTCAAAGTGAAGTCTTTGTGTTTTTATTTAAATGCTTCTTGTGCCCCCTGGGGGAATCGCACTCTCTTCAGTCCACTTCCAAAGTGGCAACTAAGGACTTGGTAGGGACAAATAAACTGGGGCGCATGGCTCCATTAGCATATCTTTCACCCATTGACAAATACACTGCAGTAGCACCTTTTCACACATTAAACTACTACAAAGTAATGGTTGTGCAAGTTTTCTATAAATATAAATGAGCAAGACTGTTACATTGTATTATACTGGCATTTCAGTAACTTTTTGCTAACTTTTGTGTGTGTCAAGGAACTGTTACATAAATATTTATGACAGAATATCAATACCAATAACTTTTTTTCATTTTCTTACTGTCTTGAAACCATTCATTACACAAGGCACTTAAACAAAAATCTTTAATGGAAAAAGTTATATTCTGTAATCAGGTTCCATAAATGATTTTATTTAATGGCCCAGCCCCCCATATCCATCTTCTCTTCTGATTCCGATTAATTGTTGCCTTTATTAAAGTGTATTGTGTGTACTTTAGGCCCAGTTGCACTGTAAAGTGCATGTTCTTTCTACTGAAGATGCTTGGGGTGATTGGGTGAATGTATGGGCCTTTTTACCAGTTTGAAGCACTTAGGGGCATATTTAAAAAACCCTAGCGCCCACAGGAGTGTCACTTGCAGTGACACTCCTGTGGCGATATGCACTGCACCATATTTACAAGGTGGCATTAAGCCACTTTTTTGTGGCTTAACGCCTGTAGGAAAGTGCCATCTTGCCTGGCATGTTACCCCCATTTTCACTGTATGTATGTTTGTTTTTGCCCTTGTGTCACTGGGATCCTGCTAGGCAGGACCCCAGTGCTCATAGTGTATGCCCTGTATGTGTTCCCTGTGTGGTGCCTAACTGTATCACTGAGGCTCTGCTAACCAGAACCTCTGTGTTTATGCTCTCTCTGCTTTGATTCTCATTGGCACACTGATATACCCATATAATTCCCTTGTATATGGTACTTAGGTACCCAGGGTATTGGGGTTCCAGGAGATACCTATGGGCTGCAGCATTTCTTTTGCCACCCATAGGGAGCTCAGACAATTCTTGCACAGGACTGCCACTGCAGCCTGAGTGAAATAATGTCCACGTTATTTCACAGCCATTTTCCACTGCACATAAGTAACTTATAAGTCACCTATATGTCTAACCCTCACTTGGTGAAGGTTAGGTGCCAAGTTACTTAGTGTGTGGGCACCCTGGCACTAGCCAAGGTGCCCCCACATCGTTCAGGGCAAATTCCCCGAACTTTGTGAGTGCGGGGACACCATTACACGTGTGCACTGCACATAGGTCACTACCTATGTGTAGGGTCACAATGGTAACTCCGAACATGGCCATGTAACATGTCTAAGATCATGGAATTGTCACCCCAATACCATTCTGGTATTGGGGGGACAATTCCATGATCCCCTGGGTCTCTAGCACAGAACCCGGGTGCTGCCAAACTGCCTTTCCGGGGTTTCCACTGCAGCTGCTGCTACTGCCGACCCCTCAGACAGGTTTCTGCTCTCCTGGGGTCTGGGCAGCCCAGTCCCAGGATGGCAGAACAAAGGATTTCCTCTGAGAGAGGGTGTTACACCCTCTCCCTTTGGAAATAGGTGTGAAGGGCTGGGGAGGAGTAGCCTCCCCCAGCCTCTGGAAATGCTTTGATGGGCACAGATGGTTCCCATCTCTGCATAAGCTAGTCTGCACCGGTTCAGGGATCCACCAGCCCTGCTCTGGCGTGAAACTGGACAAAGGAGAGGGGAGTGACTACTCCCCTGACCAGTAACTCCCAGGGGAGGTGCCCAGAGCTCCTCCAGTGTGTCCCAGACCTCCTCTGGGCTATTCCTCAGATAACGAATGCAAGAGCTCACCAGAGTTCCTCTGCACTTCCCTCTTCGACTTCTGCCAAGGATTGACCGCTGACTGCTCCAGGACACCTGCAAAACCGCAACAAAGTAGCAAGATGACTACCAGCAACATTGTAGCGCCTCATCCTGCTGGCTTTCTCGACTGTTTCCTGGTGGTGCATGCTCTGAGGGCTGTCTGTCTTCACCCTGCACTGGAAGCCAAGAAGAAATCTACCATGGGTCGACGGAATCTTCCCTATGCAGGCACCAAAAGACTGCATCATTGGTCCTCCGGGTCCCCTCTCATCCTGAGGAGCCTGGTCCCTGAACACAGGAGCTGGGTCCAAGTGTCTCCCACAGTCCAGTGGCCCTTCTGTCCAAATTTGGTGGAGGTAAGTCCTTGCCTCTCCACGCCAGACAGCAAACCTGTGTACTACGTGATTTGCAGCTGCTCCGGCTTCTGTGCACTTCTCCAAGGATTCCTTTGTGCACAGCCTAGCCTGGGTCCCCAGCACTCCGTCATGCAGTGCTCAACCCACTGAGTTGGACTCCGATGTCATGGGACCCTCCTTTTGTGACTCTGAGTTCACAGAACTTCCAAGTGCCTGCTCCGGTACTTCTGCGGGTGCTGCCTGATCTGCGGGGGCTCTTTGAGTTGTTGAGCGCCCCCTCTGTCTCCTCCTCCAAGGGGCGACATCCTGGTCTTTCCTTGTCCCTAGCAGCACCCAAAAACCTCTACTGCGACCTTTGCAGCTAGCAAGGCTTGTTTGCGGTATTTCTGCATGGAAACACTTCTGCAACATCCAGCACGCTGTGGGACATCTTTCATCCAAAGGAGAAGTTCCTAGCCCTTTTCGTTGTTGCAGAATCTTTGGCTTCTTCCACCCAGAGGCAGCCCTTTTGCACCTTCATCTGGGGTTTCCTGGGATCCTGCCCCCCCGGACACTATCGCGACTCTTGCACTTGGTCTCCTTCCTTTTCAGGTCCTCAGGTCCAGGAATCTGTCTTCAGTGTTTTGCTGGTGTTGTGGTTCTTGCAGAATCCCCCTATCACAACTGTTGTGTCTTTCTGGGGTAGTAGGGTAGTAGGTACTCCTACTTTCTAGGGTCTTGGGGTGGGGTATTATGGACACCCTTACTGTTTTCTCACAGTTCCAGCGACCCTCTACAATCTCCCGTAGGTCTGGGGTACATTCGTGATTCACATTCCACTTTTGGAGTGTATGGTTTGTGTTGCCCCTAGACCTATGTTTGCCTATTGCATCCTATTGTGATTCTACATTGTTTGCACTACTTTTCTTACTGTTACTTACCTGTTTTGGGTTTGTGTACATGTAATTTGTTTATATTACTTACCTCCTAAGTGAGGGTATCCTCTGAGATACTTTTGGCATATTGTCACTAAAATAAAGTACCTTTATTTTTAGTAACTTTGAGTATTGTGTTTTAGTATGATATTGTGCGATATGATATAAGTGGTATAGTAGGAGCTTTGCATGTCTCCTAGTTCAGCCTAAGCTGCTTTGCAATAGCTACCTCTATCAGCCTAAACTGCTAGAAACACCTCTATTCTACTAATAAGGGATAACCTCCTACAACGCCATCTTATAAATACGGCCCGTTCACACGCAACAATTTGCATGGAAGGGGTGTGCAATGGGTGTTGCTGTGAGCATGCCACAGCAACACCCATTGCAATTTGACGCTGCCCCAAATTTACCAGTTTTCGCAAACCTGGGGCAGCGCCAAAATCTAACGTCACCCCAGTGGTGGCGTTAGCATGGTGAAACGAGGAGAAATGCTTTCATTTCCCATTGTTTTTTGCTCTTTCTATGTGTGCTGCATTCTCCAGCACACATAGAAAGAGCAAATTGCCATTGAAGATTGTTTTTGTGCAGGAAGGTCTTCCATCCTGCACAAAAGCAATATACCCCTCAATGCAGCCATCCGTGCACTATGGTGCAAGGGTTGCTGCGTTGGCACACAGCAGCAAATTCAACTCTGGCACAGGGGTAAACACATGGGTGTGCCATAATCTATTAAACACAACACATTCTAGCGTAGTGAAAATGACGGTGTGCGACCCTGCCAAATTTGGCGCAGCGATGGGCACAGTCATGTTCTCTTAAATCTCGCTCATGGTTTACAACTCTGAAGTTTGGTAGTCTTCATATCACATCATATTAAGCAATAAATTGGTACTAATGAGGTGGACTATTTGCCCATGCAGTGTTAGGATGTGCACAAATGGCATATAATGAAGTAATACCACCACAAAAAGTGTCACATTATACAGCATGATTTGCTTTTTAATGCTGCATAATTCAGCCAGTACTGTTACATAATTTGGTCCTTCCTGCTGCATAATCTCAGTGGCCCTGATTATAGCAGTAACTGCATGTAAAAGATAATTGCAGACACCTTAAATTAAAAATAAATGCAAGATAAACTAATCTGTGGGAAATGCAATGTTTTGAGAGTAAAGCTCAGTTTGTTAATATGGATTTAGACAAGACAACAAATTAACAGGGCAAGCCAAGTCAGAACCGAGCCCGAGCCCGGCTCTTAGAGCTTGTGAACAAGCTGAGCCCTGAAAATGTTTGCATGAAAATCACACCAAATATCACTTAAAATATGATAAGTTCTCTTCAAAATTCGAAAAAGTGTATCTCGTTAGCATGTGGAAGTTTTGACATCAATATGTCATGTTATAGCACTGCACTGAGAAGTATTTATTAAAAGTGAAACTTAGAACTATTCATGTCATGACAGGTGACATGTGATGTGAATCCTTTTTTGCAATCCACATTCATATAAATAGAGCAACATTTTTAAATAAAACATGTGCCTAAGATCACACAATTTGGTTAAGTGGGGAAGACATATTAATCCAGGTTTTCTGGCTTCATTTTGTACAAATAAGACACTAAATTGGCATTTATTTGTGTCTTTTTTTAACTCAAAAAGTGAATGTTTTGTTATTACCTTCTGTGCATGAGGGTAGAGTGAGGGTGGCAGGCAGAAGGAAGCCACATGAAAGCTTGTCTTGTTATGGGCTTGAGGTTCCAATTGAAACATGATTTGAGCCAGGCTTCAGGCTCAAGCCTGCTTGAGCTTTTAGTGGCTGGTCCACTTTTACACCGCTAGGTTAATATGATTACTTCAGAAATATGTATGTATAACCGGTTGGTGCACTTGGGTCTATCTTGGTTGAAGGTGGCAGAATCGGAGGGGCACAATGGGCCCATAATATTTTGATTTTTGAAACACAGTTCACCTACTTTTTGTAAAAAGACAACCATCAAGGGACAGTTATTTCTGACAGTTTAAATGCCATAGCTGAAGGATGAAATTGAAGCCGGGCAGAGAGCTAAACAAGCCTTCCTCCTGGGAAGCATGCTTGCCTAAAAGAGATGCAAGTGTGTGCTACGAGTTAAGCTTTTATATATATATAAATATATATTGAAGCACCATTTTATCTTAAACGTTTTTGTGCATTTTGTAGCAGTCTATCTTTTACTGTATAATACAAATACAGGTTGGCAGGGTCCAGTTTTCCCTTCCTAAATTGTATGTAATGTATGTTTAAATTAATTATATACATATTCACAGTACTTTCTGTCATAGGCTGCAACCTCGTACCATTAAAAATACACAAGTCATGTTTCTCCACTACACCAACCAATACTTAATTAGGTGGCTCTCTGGTTGCACACAGACCTCTTCAGTGCATTAACTAATAGAGGTTTTATAATGTGCTATATTGCATTTGCCAATGAGTAATAACGTTTTTTAAATGTATTTTTCATTTAAGCTGCGTGTTATTTTAGATGTAGCTACCTGATGGTGAAAGATCAAAAAAACTTATAGGATATTTTATTTCTTTAGCCACACCTTTGACCCTGCCCCCACTCACAATGACCCCTGCCCCCCACTGCATGCACCATCACAGTTCCCATACTTTTTTAATGCACTTAGCCCTCTGAGGACTCGTGACTTTTGTGTTCATAGACCTATGAGGTCCCAGTATGGAAGTGAAAGCACTATATGTTGGACAATTTCAAAATGTATTACTGACTGCACACAGTATAAGATAGACTGAAAATCTACACAAAGACTGAAGGGGAGATTTATTAAACTTTTTCACTACTTTTGTGCCTCACAAAAGTGACACAAACCCCAGACAAAATGTTATGATGTAATCTACTTTCCATCACTCATCCTGATTTGCATTGCAAAGTTACCTAATCCATCCATCAGGATATATAAAGCGTGACTGATCACCAGATAGGGTATGCAGGCATTTGCAGGTCCCAGAGGCTTATTCAAACAGCCAGGTCTTTAGGGCTATTTAGAATTCCAGAAGTGAGGTGATGGTCTGGAGGTGCGTGGGGAGGTTGTTCCAGGTTTTTGCTGTGATGTGAGTAGGAGCATCCTCCACTATTGTTTCGGTAGATGCGGGGAGTTTAGACAAGTGAAAGGGAGCCACAGTTGGTGGAAGTTCAGGCAATGAGTAATGTATGCTGATTCTTGGTTGTGTAGACCCTTGTGTGCGTGAGTCAGCAACTTGAATTGGTATCTCTTCTGTACAGGGAGCCAGTGGAGTTTCCTGAGGTGGGGTGTGATGTGGGTTCATTGGGGAAGGCCAAAGATGAGTTTGGCTGTGGTGTTCTGTATGCTCTGAAGTCTCTGTAGGGAGTGTGTGGTGATTACTACATTGAGGGCGTTGCAGTAGTCCAGTCAGCTAGTGATGATGGCTTGTGTCACAGTGTGTCTTGTGTGTAGGGGTAGCCAATTGAGGATCTGTTGTAGCATGCGCAAAGTGAGGAAGCAGGAGGAGGAGATGCCGTTGATCTGTGATTTCATGGTGAGCTTGTTGTCAATGATGATTTGGGAGTGGGTGAGGGTCCTAGGTCTGATGGCCCTCAGGAGTAGTTCCATGTGTTGCTAAAGATGACAAAGATCAGTACTTCCATCTTGTCTGTGTTCAGCTGTGGGCAGTTGTTCTTCACCCAGTCGGTGACGTTTATCATGCATCTGTGGAAGTTGGTTCTGCTGGTTGAGGGGTCGTCAGTGGGTGAGAGGATGAACTGGGTGTCATCTGCATTGGAAATTATGTTGAGACCGTGGGATCTGACGATGTTGTCCAGCAGGGTAATATAGGCATTGAAGAGCGTTGGGTGGAGGATGAGCCACGGGGTACATTGCAGGTGATCTCCTTGGGTTCAGAGGTAAAAGATGGAAGGTGGACCCTCTGGGTTCTTTTGGTGAGGAAGGGGATGATCCATCTGAGCGAGTTCCCTTGGATGTCAATGTGGTTGAGTCTTTCGATCAGAGGTGGTGGGATATGGTGTCCAAAGCTGCTGAGAGGTCGAGGAGGATCAAAGCTGCTGTTTCTCCTCGGTCAAGGAGGGTTCGGGTGTCATCAATGGCTGCGATCAGGGCAGTTTCTGTGCTGTGATTGCTGTGTGATTGGGAGGAGTCGAGTGACCGGTTCTGCTCCAGGTATGTCATGAGTTTCTTGTTGATGATCTTTCCCGGTACCTTCACTGGGAATCGGAGCAGGGAGATTGGCCGGTAGTTTTTGGGTTTGTGGGGTCGGTGGAGGGTTTTTTGAGTAGTGGTCTGACTTCGGCATCTTTCCAGGCATCAGGAAATCTTGAGGTGGTGATAGAGGTGTTGAGCAGGGTGGTGAGTTCCTGCCTGATCCTTTGGTTTCCAAGGTTGAAGATGTGGTGCAGGCATGGGCCTGTGGGAGTTCCTGAGTGGATGGATATCATAGTAAAGGTGATGTCCTGGGTGGAGAGGATGCTCCAGGTGGTCGGTTCTTGATTCGTGTCAGTTACGGTGGTGGCATATCTGTCAAGGAAGTGCAAAGGTTGTCGTACAGCTCCTCTGAGGGTGTGATGTTGTTTTTGCTGGCAGCCGGGCTGGAAAATTCCTTAACGATGTTGAAAAGTTCCTTGGTGTTGTTGGTGCTGGTTTCCAAGCGTGCGACAAGGGCTGTTTTCTTTGTTGCCCTCAGCAGGTGGTGGTAGAGGTTGAGGGGGTCTTGAAGGCTGCTCTGTAGGAGGTGCCCTTGCTGGTGTGCCATCTCCTCTCCAGCTGTTTGCTGTCTCCTTTCACTTTTTTGAGTTATTGGGTGTACCAGCTGGCATATATGGAGGATTTTCTCTGGATGTTGCTCCTGATGGGGATGATGATGGCAGTGCAATTGGTGATCCAGGTGTTGAAGTTTTTCACTCCATGTTCGAGTTTGGTTTCGGTAGTGGTTTTGAAGGTGTTAAGGGCATCAACCCAGCTGGTCTCTGAGATTTTATCCCACTTCTGGTGCGGGGGCACTAGTTATCTTGGAGGTGGAGGGAATAGAGATGCTGAAGTGGACGATGGAGTGATCAGTCCATGTGTGTTCTGTTACATGGCAGTATTTGACGTGGTTGCTGGAGGTGAAAATGGGGTCCAGCGTGTATCCTGTGTGTCCGGTCATGCATGATCTGGGACAGTCTGAGGCTGCTCATACTGTTGAAGAAGTGTGTAGTGTTGTTGTCGGTGGGGTTGTCAATGTGGAAATTTAGGTTACTCAGGAAGATCTAGTCCTTGGAGTTTAAAGCTAGAGGCACAATGAAGTCTACAATGGTGTTGCAGAAGCTCAAGTGTGGGGCAAGGGGTCGTATGTGAGGGTGCCTCTGAATGTTGTTTTGTCATCCGTGTGGGGCTTGAAGTTGAGATGTTTTATGTGGGTGGTTTTATTTTCAGTGGTGGTGGTGCACTCTATAGTCTCTTTGTGGATGATGGCTGTGCCTCCTCCCAGCTTGTTGGTGTGGTCCTGGTGAGGGATTTTATATCTGTTGGGAATCGCAATGGCAATGTCTGGGGCGGATGTGGGGTTCAGCCATGTCTCGGTGAGGAAGACGATGTTGGGTGTGAGGGTGGCGATGAGGTTCCATAATTTGATGGAATGCTTGCATATTGAGCTTGTGTTGAGAAGTGTGCATGCAAGTTGGTGTTTTTGTTCAGGTGGTGTCTCCGGGGTGGTGCTGGTCGGTGTGTGCTGTGGCAGGTGAAGTGGCACTGGGTGTAGGTGAAAGGTCCTAACTTGGAGTATGGGTTGGCGGGATGGCAGTGTTTGTTGTGGCATCTGGGGGAGAGGGTGTAGAGCTTCAGGGGAGGGAGGGCCAGGGTTCACGTAGCTGGGTGCAGTCCAGGGCTGACGGGCACATACAGGCTTGATTTGGTGCACCAGCAGCACCCCCTGAACACATCCACTGTGCGATCACGCTGCTGCCTGCATTAAGTAGGTTCAGGGGCGGACAGGGCTTCTGTTGGTGGGAAGAACGGTGAGTGGGAAAAATGGTTGGGAAAACCCCAGATGGAAAACCCAGGCAGTTGCAGTTTCACTGGATCAGTCTGGAACAAGCAGGACCTGAAAGCCACAAGCAAGTGGCAGGCTAGGAGTCCAAGACTACTTTGCGGTAAGTATACATTCCATGTGGTTATATATGGGCATTCCCATTCAACCATCCATAGTTTTTGGGGAAAAGCCTTATTTACTTAACAAATGTAGATAGGTACTTGTACCAAAAACATACAGCTCCTTGAGACAGGCATAAATAGTGAGTAAAATTGTCTTCTCTATAAACATTTCAAACTTTACACATGTACAGCATATATACAGTGGTAAAAATATGAAACTATGTTAAAGCATAGTTTTTGTACAGAACGCTACACTTTCACTCCAAAAACCTATGCGTGACATCACACACATTAGCACAAGTCTGCCAAATGTGGTATCCACAGAGAAAGGCAATACCAGTGTCATACCTTAGTAGACACGGTGCTGGTCTACTCTTCCTGTTGATGCAGGAAATAAACTTTGGTTATCGACAGTTACAACTTTTCCCCTCAATGTTTAACTGCTTACAGTGCTTTCAATGTTTGTTTTTTTTGTGTAACTCATTCGGACTGTGTTAGTGCAAACCCTTCCAGGACTGTTAACATTCTTAGAGTGATTTTAAAAATGAATAAACTGACACAAGAAAGTTTCAAATGATTCTATGAATTAAAGGCTGGCTCCACAGAAGACCTTATATTTGCTTTCTAACCGAGTATCACACACACTCTTCTCATTCTGAGTATTTTACTAGAATGATTTTCTGAGAGCATTTCAGAGGCTGGTACCACATTTCTCATTGTTTCAAGCATCTCATGACATAGGCTACTCTGTCTTGTACAACAAGTTTAATGCATTTGTATGACTTGTCAAACACACACTGAATCTTGTTTTTCCGAACATGGGGAGGGCATACCGTGCCTCAGAATCCACCTTCCAGCCACAGAAGAGCAAGCAATACACTTTAACTTATGTAGTAATATCCCCAATCCACCTCCCCATCATGTGCAATACTAAAGCAAATGGCAGCAGAGTCATATGATGAAAACTACAATTGACCACAGGCACACAGTTTTTCAACAGGGAGGCTGTGAATAATATTTTTTTTACTGGTCCCACATTGCCCACAACACTGCAGGCATCGTGGGGTGAATTCTGGTAAAAATGCCCAGAGATTACCTTCATGGACAAATGGCACTGTTGGGAGTCCTGTGCAGATCTTAATGAAGTGGACATTACATCAAATTTATTAAAAAGAAGAAGCTGGGATTAGAAATCTAATAGTTCTTTTGACTAAAACATGCACACATGACCACAGTTAGGGTAGTGGTGCTGTCTGTTACTCAAGTGCATTGCCAACTGAGGGTCTGGTCAATGGTTTTTCATTAGCATTGTTTCTAAGCGCTCTCATTCCTGACAAGCAGATTGTTAAGACTCTTCTAGAGACCTGGGATAGAAGTGGTTACTGAATGATGGATACTGCAATTAAATGAGATTTTGATTGAGTGCGGTGAAAACCCTTCTCAAGCAACAACCACAATCCTGGTAAGGGTGAATCACAAACGTTACTACTTTAACCTGTGCTTAACTGTCTGATGGCCTGGCATAAAATACTGCCAGGAGTAACTCAGAGGCACTGTGTTAAGTATTTATGCAGCACACAAACAGTAATAAAGTGAAAACTTAGCTCAAGAAAACCCCCACACCACTTTAGAAAATAGAGTAATCTTTAATAAATAAAACGAGACCAAAATGACAAAACTCCAATCAGTAGAATCAGACATATGCTATTTTAAAGGTTGAAGTAAAAAAAGCACCAAGATGCAGAAAGCTCTAACTGTGGGTACCTGGTCACTAGACCAGAACAAAATTACAAGTTCCGGCCGACCACAATAGAATGTGGGCCAGGCACAAGAACTAGATTGGTCCGGCTAAAAAGGTTATCTTCTCAAAGTCCAAAGCACAGAGTTAAAAACTTCAGGATTTCAATGGGGAAGCTCAACTGATGCCAACCAAGGGTCCAGGACCTAGGGGAGGCACCTCTTGGGAATCAGGATCTCACTCCAGCAAAGGCCAACAGGGCTCAGACGGGTCTAGTTGCAGGTCCAGACATATCCAATTGCAGGTCTGGGCAAGGCCAGTTGCAGCAGGTCAGCTAGACAGTTGCAGGGAGGTCCCTGAAGCTTGCTCTGTCACTGTAGCTCAGAACAGGAGGTTAGCTACCTGACCATTAGAGTCCCTCTGGTAGACTTGGTTCATGGAGATAGTCCTCTCTCTTTCAAACAAAAAGGTAAGCCTCTGGAAGCAGAGCAGTCCTCCAAAGAACAAGGCAGGCCTCAAGCAACAGGGCAGTCCTCTGGTAGCTGCAGAGCAATCCTCAGAGAAACAAGACAAGTCTGAAGCAGCGGGATAGTCCTCTGAGAAACAAGGCGAGGCTGAAGCAGGAGGGTAGTCCACTGGAGTACAAGGTAGTCCTTCTGGAGTCTTCCACAGGTCCAAGGGTGTAATGAAGAGTTGGTCTGAGGTTCCAATGTTTATACCTGGTGCCAGCCTTTGAAGTGGGAGAAACCACTAGACTTCCCCCCACATCTGGTTCTGTAATTTCCTGACTTCCCCTACCCAGGCTCCAAGAGTTCTGGGGTCTCAATAGACTGGTGCTAAGTTCTTTGTGAATGTGTTGAGACAGTCCCTTTGAAATATATTCGGGCACAGAAACAGCTCTGCTCCTTCAATCTAGCCACCACCTAACCCACCTTTGTCTCACACTCTCAGGGGAATACACAAAGGCCAACTGCCAACTACATCCAGACCTGTGGCCCAGGATGCAGGCAGTAGGCACCAAATAGTTAGGACAAGAATATACCAACTTTTTAAAAGGGGAATTTTTAGGATTGTGACTTAACATTCAACTTTACTATTAAAGAGGGGTTTTAAGTACAATTCTTTGGAAACCAAACTTGATATTCCTACCTGTTTCCAATTGAAACTTAGCACTTATTACATGTAATAAGGAAACTCTATGTTATCCTATGAGTGAATCAGGCCTTGCAGTACTGAAAAGTGTTTTTCATTACCAGGACAAGTAAAAGTTGAAAACACATATCCAACTTTTGAATACACTGCATCCTTCCCTATTGGCCATTTAGCACCTAACCTAGGATTGACTTATGTGCATTAAAATGAAGAATTAACCTGGCAAAAAGTTAACTTCACTAAAGACTTGCATGGCAGGCATGAGAAATGATTTAAGAGGCTTCTTAAAAGGATGGCACAATACGCGCTGCACAGTAGCATTTCATTTACAGGCCCTGGGGATATGAAGTATCACTTTTCTAGGGACAAGTAAACAGATGAAATGTGCCAATTCAATGTAAGCTAATTTGACCATACTTAAAGGAGAGAGTACAAGCACTTTACCACTTGCTACCTCTTTCTCTCCCACCCTTGTTGCTCTGCGCATGAAATGCAAGGTTCATTTTTTTCACATATTTTCTAATTACTTTCCAGAATGTAATTTACAATAAAGTATAATTACAATCTGTGACAACATGCCATCCTTTCTTGCGATTTCACTTCAGAACTATGTAATGGCATGCATTTATCGAAGCCTGCACCCTCAGACAACGCACACTTTCTATAGGGTCACTGAAAAGTCTGTAAGACTGTCCGTGTCCCCCTCAGAAACTGGCGGTCGGTGTTAAAGCAGCGGTAAATCCGCCAATAGGCCGGCGGTAAAAAAAATTGAATTACGACTGTGGCGGAAACCGGCAACATAGACAGCCACTTTAACACTCCGACTGCCACGGCGGTCCGAACAAACACCGCGGCGGTAACTGCCAACAGACAGGAGGAAGACAAGGTTCCGCCCACTGTATTACAACAGTCCAATCCGCCACCTTTTCCGGGGCGGATTCACCGCAAAAAAAATAATGGCGGAAACAGGACTTGGAAGGGAAAACGCTCACCTCTACACACCCCACAAGGAACCAGGACGCCATGGAACCTGAGCTCCAGATACTCCCAGCCTTTGTCTTCCTGCTCCTATACCAGGAACATCAAAGACGGTGGCGAAGACCAAGGTGAGTACTGCACCTACGACACAAGGGAGGGAAAAAAGAGTGACACACACACGCAACAAGAAACATTCCAACCCTCACCCACTACAACACACACACAAGTACATGTTGATACATTACATTTACAACCCTCAACACCCACTGGAAGAATGCAAGGACAAAAGGAAATGAGTTGAACGTTTGTAATCTATTAAAATACAGTAATCAAAAATATATATATATATTTACACTATAAACAAATATATACAACAAGAATACAAGTCCAAGGTATTCCACCATTAAATTCCGTGGACCACTGGGCCCAAAATGCATGGGCGAGGCCCACACAAGTTACCCGATCAAAATGGAGAGAACACTGCTGGGGCATCAGCTCGAAATACAACAGGCACCTCAGGGGGAAGGGAAGAGGGGCACCTCAACCGGATGAGTGCAAAACGCCAGATCCACGAGGAGGCTCCATGCCTACTGCTGTATCCTGGGGAGTGCAAAACCACAGCCTCACAAGTCTTTACAGTGGGTGGTTTGCCCACTGCTGCATCCTGGGGAGTGCAAAGCCACAGTCTCACAAGTCTTTACAGTGGGGGGTTTGCCCACTGCTGCATGCTGGGGAGTGCAAAGCCACAGTCTCACAAGTGGATAACAGTCTCCACTGGTTTTGGAGGGGGCTTGGTGCCCATAGTGCTTCTTCCTGTCAAGGACTGAGGTAGTGGATGCCTTTCTCCACTGGTTCTGGAGGGGGCTTGGTGCCCAGAGTGCTTCATCCAGCCAAGGACTGAGGTAGTGGGTGTGAATCTCCACTGGTTCTGGAGGGGGCATGGTGCCCAGAGTGCTTCATCCTGCCAAGGACTGAGGTAGTGGATGTGATTCTCCACTGGTTGTGGAGAGGGCTTGGTGCCCAGAGTGCTTCATCCTGCCAAGGACTGAGGTAGTGGATGCCTTTCTCCACTGGTTCTGGAGGGGGCTTGGTGCCCAGAGTGCTTCATCCTGCCAAGGACTGAGGTAGTGGATGCCTTTCTCCACTGGTTCTGGAGGGGGCTTGGTGCCCAGAGTGCTTCATCCTGCTTGTGGCGGTCTCAGTAGCGTCGGAGCTTTTGGTGCTCATTGGCCTGCGGTGCTGGTGGCGGCGGTGTCCTGTTCAGCGGTGCTGGTGGCAGCGGTGTCCTGTTCAGCGGTGCTGGTGGCGGCGGTGTCCTGTTTAGCAGTGCTGGTGGCAGCAGTGTCATGTTCAGCGGTGCTGGTGGCGGCGGTGTCCTTGGCAGCGGTGCTTGTGGCGGCGGTGTCCTTGGCAGCGGTGCTGGGGTGGCAGTGTCCTTGGCAGCGGTGCTTGTGGCGATGGTGTCCTTGGCAGCGGTGCTTGTGGCAGCGGTGTCCTTGGCAGCGGTGCTGGTTGCAGGTTTTTGATGACTTGCCTGTTTTTCTGTGCCCCTTCCCCACCTTGGATGGTGGCACAGCTGTCTTCCCAATCCCAACTGTACTCCTGGGAGAGGCTTTGGTGGTAGATGTTTTGCCTCTCTCCTGCCGGGCAGTGGCCAACTTTTTATGCTTTTGAGGTGGGGGACTGTCTGTGGTCTGGCTCCTTGGCAAACTGGCTGCCCTGCTGCCTGGCACACTCCAGAAGCCGGTTACTACTGGCACCACTGTTCCCGCAGATTTTGTGGCTGAGGTGCTGGGTTGGGACCTGAAAAGGCGGGCCCTAGGGGACTGAAGGGGTGGGGAGGTGAGAGGAAGTGGTCAAGGTTGGACAGGAAAAGTGTTTTGGACACACTGGGACGGGTAGATGGAGGGGGTTTGGGAGTGGAGGAAGAGGTAGTGGTTGTAGGAGGTGTACGTTTGCTGACTTTGGATGAAGGTGCATGGGCTGGAGGCTGTCGTGAGGTGGATGGCTGTTGGGTGGGTGTTTGGCTGCGTTTGTGTACCTTGGGAGGTGGGCTCACAGACACACTGGGAGAGGACACAGGAGATGTGGGAATGGTAATGGGGGTGGTGAGTGCAAGTGAGTGGGGTGTGGTGGTGGGTGTGCTGGTGATGGAGGTAGTGGCTGAAGATGTAGTGCATGCAGGTGTGAGTGGAGACGAGACTGGGAGGGATGAGGGAGACGAGGAGGAGGGGGACACAGTGGAGGCAGTGGATGTTGGTATGTCTACATGTGTATGATGCTTGCGTGAGTGCCTGTGGGATGTGTGGTGCTTATGTTTGCCTGAGCTTCCCTTGTGTGTTAAGGGGTGTGCATGCTGGTCTGATGGTATGCTTGGGATAGGCTGAGGTACAGGTGTTTGGGTCTGGGTGGAGGAAGTTGGAGGGGGGAGGCTGGACACAGGGACAATGGCTGCCATCAATGCTGAGGCCAGAGTCTGAAAAGCTCACTGGTGGGCTGCCTGACCAGAATGAATGCCTGCCAGGTATGCATTTGTCTATTGCAACTGCCTCTCTGCATACTGGATGGCATTCAAAATGGTAGACTGGCCAACAGTGAGGGACCTGAGGAGGTCAATGGCCTCCTCACTGAGGGCAGCAGGGCTGACACGGGCAGGGTCTGAGGTGACTGGGGCGAAGGAGATGCCCACCCTCCTGGGTGAGCGGCCACGGGGCACACGCTGAGGGGCTGCTGGGAAAGCAGTGCTGGTAAGTGGGTGGCGGCTGTACCTGCAGATGCGGGGGGCACAGAGGGGCCCACCACCGCAAGGGAGCTCCCATCAGAAGAGGAGTCCATGTCGCTGGTTTCAGCTCCTGTCCCCGCCGTGGAGCTCCCCTCGCCCTTCGTCCCACTGGTGGCTTCTGACTCCGTTGTATCGTCCTCCAGGGCCATGTGGGCTGCAGCTCCCTCATGCTCCGGTGCCACTGCTCCTCCACCTGATGAAGCTAATTCACACAAGAACAGGGAGACCACAAAAAGGGGGGGAGACAGAAGAAAGACATGTTGAGTGCATGCAATACATTTACCGTTGGCGGACACTACAGACACAGAAGCCCTCTGCACTACGCCGTGCACTTTGAGTTCCCTAATTAATCACAGGGACATGGGGTACAATGCCTATGCCCGATTGCTGCACACATGGAAGTCACAGGAGCCTGACTAGGTGTAGTTGCCTCTGAACACAGGTGGGGTGGGGTGCCACATGGCCTGCCTTAAGAAGGGACCTTGCCTACTAAACTCGCCCTGGCCTAGGGGAACCACAGCCCAGCTCCACCACCCAGACACCTACAATGCGCACTAAATCAGCAGAATGGGAGTCTACTCACCCCCTTGAGGCTGCTGTGATGCCCTCAAGCGCCCATCCAACTCCGGATACGCCACCGCCAGGATCCGGAACATCAGGGGGGACATGGTGCGACGGGCACCCCTCCCACGTTGGGAGGCCATCCCCAGCTGGGCCTCCGCCATCTTCTTGCTCCAGCGGCGAGTGTCCTCCCATCTTTTACGGCAGTGGCTGCTCCGTCTGTGGTGGACCCCCAGGGACCGGACTTCCTTGGCGATGGCACGCAAAATATCCTTCTTCTGGTGGGCGTTGACCTACCCGAATAGTACAGGGGAAAAGGAGAAGATATAACTGTCCGCACCGTCACAGTCATTGGCCCGCATCCCTACCCTTGCCATGATGCACATGCACTCACTGTCGTTTCATGCACACCTCATTCTCCCCCCCATCTTTCATCCACACCACTCCACACAGGCATTGCCCATTCGGCATGCTCACAGTGTACTTACCTGTTTGTCTGGAGGACCGTAGGGTAGCGTGAACTGGGGGAGGACCCCATCCACTAATTTCTCCAACTACTCCGTGCTGAAGGCAGGGGCCCTTTCCCCAGACACATGAGCCATTGTCTCTTCCAGACTGAAGTCACAGCAGCACTTGCAGTGTAGGTCCTCTCCTGTCGAAGATCAGGTATCAAGTGAGTGAACAGACAGAAAATGACAGTCACGTCTGCGGCGGTGCGTACCGTCACCACTGGCGTACATCGTCATTGGCTCCTGGAACCCATAGGGTCAAATGTTAACCAATGTAGGATTGCGCCGCTGTCTTCGACCACCTACCGCAACGGTGTACAACGCCAGCGCAGTTACATCATATCCCCTTGTCCCACCTTACAGGTCAGGCAGCCGCCATTTCAAGGGGCTACATGGCATAAATTTTGACTGCGTCACACATATCTAGGCCTTGCATAAACACTAATACAGGCATATATCGATTTTCAAAAATTATGGAATAAAGTTGTGTTTACGTACCTCAGTGTTGGTTGACTCTCTGCTTGCTGTTCTCCTCCATAGAGCACGTCCGCTGGGGCAGGTGAGGAGATGGCAGCATCCTCCGGTGTACAGACCACTGGTGGACCTGTCGACAATGGAGGAGCGACATGTAATTGTCACAAACAGACTTGATCGTACCACAATCCTGGAACTGTGTGCCCAGTTGGAGCCAGACCTGATGTCAGCTATCCGTCATCCCACAGGAATCCCCCCTCTAGTGCAGGTCCTGTCAGTACTCCATTTCCTGGCAAGTGGGTCTTTTCAAACAACAATGGCCATTGCATTAGGGATGTCCCAGCCTATGTTCTCCAACGTGTTGTCCAGAGTGTTGTCTGCCCTGCTGAAACACATGCACAGCTACTTCGTGTTCCCTCAGGTGGAGGATTTGCCTACAGTGAAAGGTGACTTCTATGCCCTGGGACATATCCCCAACATCAAAGGTGCCATTGATGGGACACATGTGGCATTGGTCCCCCCCGCAGGAGTGAACAGGTGTACAGAAACCGGAAGAGTTACCATTCTATGAATGTGTAGATGGTGTGTTTGGCCGACCAGTACATCTCCCACGTGAACGCCAAGTTTCCTGGCTCAGTGCATGACGCTTACATTCTGCGGAATAGCAGCATCCCTTTTGTGATGGGGCAACTCCAGAGGCACCGTGTGTGGCTATTAGGTGAGGACATGGACCCAATACAGTGTGACTAGGTGTCTGGGTCTGGGGATGTCCCTAAGAGTTAGTGTGTGTCTAACAGTTGTCCCTCGACATTTGCAGGTGACTCTGGCTACCCCAACTTGTCATGGCTACTGACCCCAGTGAGGAATTCCAGAACAAGGGCAGAGGAACGCTACAATGAGGCCCATGGGCGAACTAGGAGGATTATAGAAACGACCTTCGGCCTCCTGAAGGCCAGGTTCAGGTGCCTCCATATGACAGGTGGTTCCCTATTCAGCTCACCAAAAAGGTGTGCCAGATCATCGTGGCCTGCTGTATGCTTCACAACTTGGCTTTGCAATGACAGGTGCCTTTTCTGCAGGAGGATGGTCCAGATGGAGGTGTTGTGGTAGCTGTGGAGCCTGTGGACAGTGAAGACAAGGAAGCAGAGGAAGAGGACATAGACAACAGGAACACTGTGATTCATCAATACTTCCAGTGAGACACATGTAAGAAGACAACACTGCCTGCTACATCTGATTTAATTTTTCTACCTCTCATCTGTCTGTCACTTTCACCCAGTGTATGGACCCTGATGTGTCACTTTCCCTTTCAATTTCACAGATGTGGGTCCCACTGTGTGACATCTGCTTTGTTTCCGCATGGACTAGAGCTGTGTAACATAGGTATGTTGAGCATAAATTGGATATATCATTTTTGCAGTTATTGCAAATACACATTTTCGAAAGCACAGACTGACTCCAGATTGTTTTGTGATTTAAGGGTGTTTATTTAAGTGCAAAATAGTGGAGGGGGTTGTAAATTGGTCAGGGGTGATGGTGGAGGAAAGTCCATGGCAGAGTCCAGTCTATTAGTCTCACAGGTGCATTGTCCAAAGGGGCATAGGAAGTGTAGCTAGAGTAGTTTGAGTATGGACAGGGTGACAAAGTGGGACAGAAGGATGACATTCAGGGTGGTCTCATTTCTTGGCGGGGGTCTTGGCATTGTTCTCTGTCTTTGTCCTGGATCTCAGGGACCGTTTGCGGGGTGGTCCTCCATCTGCAGGGGGTGGGGTGCTGGTGTTGTGATCCTGTGCCGGTGCCTCCTGTCCACTAGCGCCGGCGGAGGTGGTGGGCTGTCCTTCGTCCAGGCTAGTGTCAGGGGCCCCTTGTTGTGCCACACTGTCCCTACTGGTGTTGACGAGTTCCTTCAGCACCCCTACAATGGTGCCCAAGGTGGTATTGATGGATTTGAGTTCCTCCCTGAACCCCAAATACTGTTCCTCCTGCAGCCGCTGGGTCTCCTGAAACTTTGCCAGTACCATTGCCATCGTCTCTTGGGAATGGTGGTAGGCTCCCATGATGTTGGAGATGGCCTTGTGGAGAGTGGGTTCCCTGGGCCTGTCCTCCCACTGTCGCACAGCAGCCCTCCCAGTTCCCCTGTGTTCCTGAGCCTCTGTCCCCTGAACCGTGTGCCCACTACCATTGCCCCCAGGTCCCTGGTGTTGTTGGGGTGGTGGGTTAGCCTGGGTTCCCTGTAGTGGTGGACATACTGCTGCTTGACGTGTCCTGGGGACAGAGATATGGGCCCGCTGGGTGGGTGCTGTGCTGGTGTTTCCAGAGGGGGGAAGCTCTGTAGTGGCCTGCGCCAGTGTGAGGGGAACTGACTGTCCCGAGGTCCCAGATGGACAGAGCTGCTGTCATCACTGTGGGCCTCTCCTGTGGGTGGAGTGGACATGTCTGGACCCTCCTGTCCGGTGACGTTGGGTAGGGGTCCTGCAGGGGTATAAAGGCATGATTATTGCATCTGTATGTGCCATGGTATGCAATGGGTGGGTAACCCTGTACCCCAGTGCTTGCATTCTTGTGTGGGACCTTGTGTGATAATGGTTTAGGGGGTGTATGGGTATGTGCAGTGGCCATGCCTTGGTGATGGGTGTCCATGCTTTGGTGTTGCATGCAGGGTTTGGGTTTGGGATGTGTGGTTTGTGATAGTGGGACATGTGTGAGGAGTTGGAGTGATGGGGGTGAGGTCGAGGGTGGGTGTATGTGATAGCATGCAGGTAGGGTGGGGGATGAAGTAGTTAAGATTTGACTTACCAGAGTCCATATATGCAGTATAGCCAAGACTTGCTCCTCCCATGTTGTTAGTTGAGGGGGGGGAGGTGGGGGTCCGCCGCCAGTCCTCTGAACTGCAATCTGGTGTCTTGAGACCACGGAACGCACCTTCCCCCGTAGGTCGTTCCACCTCTTCCTGATGTCATCCCGTGTTCTTGGGTGCTGTCCCACTGCATTGACCCTGTCCACGATTCTGCGCCATAGCTCCATCTTCCTAGCTATGGTGGTGTGCTGCGTCTGTGATCCGAATAGCTGTGGCTCTACCCGGATGATTTCCTCCACCATGACCCTGAGCTCCTCCTCAGAAAACCTGGGGTGTCTTTGCGGTGCCATGGGGTGGTGTGGGTAATGTGTGGGGTGGTGTGTGTTGTGATGTGTGGGGTGATGTTTAGGGGTGTGTGGTGTTTTGTGCGTGGATGTTGTGTGAGTGATGGTGTTAAGTGCCTTTGGATGTTAGTTTGTAGATGGTGGTGTCTTTCTCTGGCCTTCAGTCGCAATTTTGGTAGTAAGGGTTTGTGGGTGATGTGGGTAAGTGCTTTATATTGTATTGGATGTGTGGGAGTGGTGTGTGTATGTGTAGCAGGTGTGTGTATTTTGAATTGTCCAATGTGGTAGTGTTTTGTAAATGTGTGTGTATTTTGGGCGCGGCGGTGTGTACCACAAATGGAATACCGCGGTTGAAAGACCGCCGCGTGGATTTGTGGGTCGTGATAGTGTGGGCGTATTCCTGTTGGCGTGACGGTGGAGGTTTTGTTATCGCCAGTTTATCACTGACCTTAAGTGTGGCGGACTTGTGTGGGTGTCTAAATTTTGGCAGATTCCGAGCTGTGGGTCATAATAGCTGTGGCTGAATTCCGCAGCCGTGGCGGTGTGTTGGCGGTCTTCTGCAGGGCGGTAAACGGCATTTACCACCAATGCTGTAATGAACCCCTTAGTGTCTCTTACATACCTGGCACATATACTGTTGATGTGTGGCATGATGCTAGGCGTGCTGTCTTGCCAGTATTTTACCAGCACAGCCTGTATTTTCAAATCAAGGCCGCTGTAACAAATGGAAATCTAATGAAAGTCTGTATGTTTTATACTTTTTGCTATGATCTTAAAACAGCAAATACATGAAAAATCACTTACAAAGTGTTTTAAAGTTAAAAAAATGTTTTAAACAAACAGAGGCACCATTGTTAGGCTGAAAAACAATACAGATAGTTTTAAAAAACAAGGCTATTCAAGCACCAGCCTGTGGTCATTGGAGAATCTCAAAACAGGAAGAAATGGTTAGTATTTTTGACTCAGAAAGGTGGCAACCCTACATAATACCGAAGTTGAGAGAATACAAATGCACAAGTCACAGTAACTAATGCACCCGGAGGGGTAAAATGCAAAGTCAGGCATGGAAAGCTGCTGGTTTAATTGATTAGTGACCTCCTCAGTTAATAGGTTTTGGGTTCTGGCCCGGCCGCACACATGCCAAGCCACTGCTTAGTTTGTGAAAAATAAGTGCCGGGCCCTCATCAGAACGCCACTGCGGCGTGCATCACCCACTGCCCTAGCCAGAACTGCCAATGACAGTACAAACACACCTATTAACTATCATACTCCTGTGACAGTTCAGACTATTACAGGTTCCCAAATCTATAGGCATGGCAGGTATTAACTTTTTTTAATGTATATTGAATTAATAAATAAATGTTCTGGTCATCTCTGAATAAGACAAGTGCCACCATGTGGCAGACTGTCATAAGTGCTGGTGCCGAGCACTGGAAACTACCGGCTGACAATAAGCATTGGCTGAACCGTAATGAGGGTCAACACACACTGCTGACTTGTACCATGGACATTGTGAGATTCCTCTCTCAGAGCTTACAGCTTCATTTTTGGTAACAGTAAGATGATAACATGAGGTGATCATTGTGGGCTCCTGAACTGGGTCATACACTTCTTCCTAAGCCCATGATGCCATTCATATGTCCAACTGATACAACAGCAGGTACAACTCTCTGGGGCACCAGCTTTCCCTGACAATGGCACGTAAGAAACACCCCTCAAAGTGAATCCCCTGTTAGAGTAAAGCATTTCAGTACAAGCGCCCACATCACTGCACTGCACTGAACTGTAATGTTATACTATGTTAGGAGCCCCTCTTTTCCTTTGCGTTGCTCGAGGCACTCTGAATACAGCAGTGTTTGAGACATCAAAGCTCTGCCTGGAGCCAAGGAAAGATAGGATTGACATCTGTATGCTCACTGTTATGTGGCTGATTTGTTTTCTTTGCAGTTTTACATAGCTCAAACTTGACCTGAAGGTACTGGAACACTTTAAATGAGCACCAGTTATATTACAGAATGACACATTATTGTTTCTTTTTTCGGCGCAGGGAGTTGAAGGCCCTCATTACGAGTTTGGCAGTGTTTTAGCAAGACCACGGTGCTGGTGGCCGCCAAAGGACCGCCAGTGATGGTGGTACAGTGTCTGCAGTATTGCGAGTCACAAACTGAAAACCGGCCAAATACAGCCACAAACCGAGGGCAGGACAGAGACTGTCTCACCACCAGCACTGCCACACTGACAACATCCCCCCTTCCATATTACAACCCACAAATCAGCACAGTGGTCATTGTACAGCGGAAAACCATTGGCGGTGTGAATCGCCGGGGTCTAAAAATCACCTCCACCAGAACCCAACACCGGGTTGCACAGTCTGAATACCCCGCACCTGAATCACATACACACACCACACCACACCTGCTCACTGCACTACATACCACACCCTCACACCCCCCACAAGCCTTTGCAACCACAACTACTGACAGAGACATCAAGGAGCACACCAACAGAGGATACTGCACGTCGATACCATAGGCACCAACACACTTTCCACACATCACACAACTGCACCAGCAACACAATACACACATTGCCACTGCACACAAACAACAGATACCACCAGCACACACTCCCAAACACCTCTACCACACCATGCACCCTACACAGACAACCCCCTTCCCACCCACAACACAACCACCACCAACATGTCCCGTCAGAAGCACCCACGTTTCACAGATGGTGAGTTGAGTGTCATTGTAGATGAAATTATCAGGGTAGAGCCACAACTCTTTGAAGCTCAGGCCCAGGAAACCTTGATAGCTAGGAAAATGGTGTTATGGCAGAGGATCGTTGACAAGGCCAACTCAGTGAGCACCCATCCACGCACAAGGGGGGACATCAGGAAGAGGTGGAACAACTTACGGGGGAGGGTGGGTTCCATGGCATCACGTCACCAAGACTGGTGGCGAGCCCCCACCTCCTCCCCCTGAGTTCACATTGTGGAAGGAGAAGGTCTTGGACACCATGCATCCTGAGGGTCTGACTGGTATCATCGGAGGACTTGACTCTGGTAAGTGGACAACACTCCCCAGGCACCAACCGCTCCTGTGCAGCATGTGTCCCCACCACCCATCACTCCCTACTTCACACCATCTCACACTTCTGCACCCTCCCAATCACCCCAAACCCCTCCTCTGCATGCCACATCACCCCACTGCCACTATCTCCACACAGTCCCTCCCTAATGCATGGATACCATCACAATGCCAAGCACCACAACTCCAACAATGCTTCACTCCCTACACATCAAGAGATCACAGTCCCACTTCACAGTGGAACACCTGCACGGAAAAACATAGCACATGCCATAGTAACTGGATGCTTCCACTGCGTTCCAACACATGGCAATGACAGTAATGCTATCCACTATCCTCAACCCTCAATGGAAAATGGAAACAATGGCACAATCCGTCACCTACGAGCAATGTCTGCAGTGCTGCATCTGTCATTGCCATCACTGTGAAGCAAGGCAAGCTACTCCATGCATCAGACAATGATACGAACAAGTACAACTCCACATTGTAACTCTCTCCCTTTCCATCCACAGGTCCCGCTACCACTGCCATCTGGCAGCGGATGACAGAGACAGACAGCCCTCCCCAGGCTGAAGGCCTCAGTGGATGTCTGGATATGGAAGACATGCCTGGCCCATCTGGGACAACTGGTCAGTCCACCACCACCAGCCCCACCCTGGACACATCAGAGTCATCCACCCATGTGGCTACTACAGCACAGCTAACCCTTCATCCCCAAACCTGTGTCCCAAGGACAGGTCAATCAGCAGTGTGCCAGTGGAGAACCAGAAGCTGCAAGGGGAGTACCACCAGGAGGCCATGCAGCAGTGGCAGACCCTCAATGCCAACATGGCTTCCATTGCAGGGTTGCTCAAGGAACTGACCACCATCCTGCGTGCATCCTCCACCCACCAGCAGGCCCCTTCCAATAGCCACATTCCAACAGAGCCCGCCACTTCTATGTCAGCTAGTGGAATGGAGGCCCTGCCAGAGGACCTGAGGCCACCAGCACCCCTCCCCTGCAGCTGAGGAACTCCCATGCACACGAGTACGTCACGACCTGATGCCAAGACCAAGACCACTGCCTGAAAGTGACCCTCTCCTGAACATTCTCCCTTGTCTGCAACTGAAACAGTTGACTGTCCACTGTCATGTCTCCATTTTCCCATGGCCCCTTGGATATTGGACCTGGACTACGTACAGCTGGGACAACTACTCTGATGATTTTACCAACCATGACCCCACTCATCACCCATTGCACTTGTGAATCACATTAAACACCTTTGAGCACAGCTACTGCCTATGTGTCTTTATTGTAATGAGAAAGATGTTATGTTGTAAAACATGTCATAGCAGTCAACCCATTGTCCTGCAAAGGTCTGTGAGATAGACAGAAGGGGGAGCAATATGCAGCAAGGATGATAGTAGAGCAGGCATATTCTGGATACATGTGCCAAGGGAGGCAACAGGCAAGGCAGGAACCAAAGTTGCACCAAGACAGGGACAACTATCACAATAAGAGTCAATGTTGGCCACTCGACATGCCGTACAATGTAAAAATCCCTGGTGTGATTTTGCAGGTGGAATCCCAAACCATATGCCCATGTCAGATCCACATTTCCTAGACATCCATACTGAATGGTCCTTTAGTCACAGCTGAAAAAACTCAACTAAAGTTATGTTCCACAGTCAGTAAAGGTTTGGTTACACATTCTCCCATTGTGGACTGTGAGGATAAGTAGCAATATTGATGACACCACTATGTTTGGCACTACAATTGCAGTTGACACAGCAGTACAGGGAACATAGAACATGGACAATAAATTTTATAAGTGATGCAACCAACAGAAGAGTGAAAATAGCACTGGCATCTGAACATTAATACCTCCTCTGATGGGCAAAATGCCACCCCACCAGAGGGAGAGCTGCACTCAACTCCTACACTGATGACAGACCCCAGAGAGAGCTACGTCACAAGACAGACAGGAGTACAGGTCACATAAAAAACAGTTGACACATACCTGTTTCTCATGGGAAGTATTGTTGAATTAACTCTGCTCTGCTCTGTGACGTCTCATGGGCAGATTGTGTAGCATGCAGCAGGCAACAATGATCCGGCAGACTTTAAGTGGTTTGTAGAGTAGGGCACCACCGGATACATGTAGACACCAGAATCTGGTCTTCAAAGGTCCTCTTGATGACACGTCTCGTCCTGCCGTGGGCCTCATTGAAACAGTTCTCATCATCTGTAGTCAATAGCAAGGTCGACTAGGGGTCGGTACACAGGGGCATGTCTCATTATCAACATTGCACTGTATCTGGGAATAGGAGAGAGGGGAAGTCTAAAGTTGAGGTATTCAATGTGTGGACATGTGTTTGAGTTTGTTGCTACAGATGTTTGTTTGCGTGTGTGGGTGGCCGTCGCTAGCCGTCCCGGGTATGTGTTGTGTACTAATGGCCTTCCCTCCAGTGTGTGCTAGGCGGGTGTACTTACGGTTGGTGTCTTCGTCACTGGTTCTGGAGTTGTATGGTCAGCAGGAGCATTGAGAAGACTTCCTGTTCGGGTTCCATGGCGGCTGGGGCCGTGCCTGTGTTCCTGAAGGTGGGTGTCCCCTTTTATGTTGCTCGTTTCTGCCAGGCTTTTTGTGGCGGGGCAACTGTGACGGAAATCCAGATGGTGTCCAACCTTGTAAAGTTGATGTATTCAATGTGTGGACATGGTCAATCTATGCAGTAGTCACTAAATTTCATCCATAACACACCTAAAACTCAACTACTAATCACTATTTACATGTAAAATGGCAGCCACCTGTCCTAAATGCACAGGATAGATGGAAATTACCTCATTTCGAAAGCATTAGTCGTCATGACGGTAGGCATCTCAACCGCCGTGCAACTCCTAATTGGATAACATTGTTACGTATGGGAGACTGGGGCCAATGGTGATCACCGCCTGTGGTGGCGCTCATGTACGCGGAGGGCGTGACCACCATTTACAGTGGCATAGCTCACTTGACTCCTGACACTTGTGCAAGCAAGACCTCCACTGTGTGTGCTGCTGTGTTCTGACTCTGGAGGCCAATATACCACATCATGCAGGGGATAGGGCCCCAGCCTTCACGCAAACGGAGCTGGAGAAGCTTTTGGGTGGGGTCCTACCCCTGTATGAACAATTGCATGGGGCACCAGAGCAGCAGGTGAGTCTTATGTCACTGTCCCATCTGATAGTGATGTGTGTGAGGATGAAAGGCATTGGGAAGAGGCAGAAGGAATGGATGCATGGAGATGGGTGAGGAGTCTGAGCATTAGTAGCGTGATGACACATGAGTGTGGTCATGAGATGTGTCTGATGTGTGATGTCCACTGCTGTCCCTGTGACGCCACTCTACATGACTTTGTCTTTTTGTCTGTGTCACCCATGTATGACAGCCCCCATCAGAAAAAGGGATTTGGCGTTCCATCGCTAAGCAAGTGAGGACCCTGGGGGTCCATAGATGGTGGAGCACCCACTGCAGTAAGCAGCGGGATGATCTGAGACGCTGGAAACGTAAGACCACTTGAGGCCCAGCTGGGGATGTCCTCCCAATGAGGGAGGTGTGCCCGTCGGACCCTGACCCCCCTAATGGCCCGCATTTTGCAGTGGCCTACCCTGAGCTGGATGGGTGTTTGACGGCAGCACAGCAGCCACAAGGGGGTAAGTACACATTCACACCTTGATAATTTAATGCCTATACGGCTTTGGGTTGACTACTAGTGGGGAGATGTAGCGTAAGTCGTTGGTAGATCCACATCGACTATGGCTATCAGCCACCCTGGCAGGATTGGTTTCAAAGATTTGTGCCAATATCATGCAGACAGTGACTTATGAGGGCATTTACTTCCAATTTGGGATTTGTGTGGTCACCCTCAACAAAGGTTAAGAGCCCAGCTCCTACCATCAGTACACCTGAGGTGTCAGGGTATTGCCATCAGTATCAGCCTACCACTGTGACAGAGGTAATTGGGGAGTCCTCAACCAGCTGCCATGTACTGTATGTGTAGGTAGGCATGGTGGACCCAGAAGTCACTGTGCTATTTGTCAATGGAGAAGTGGTCATGCTACCTACCCATGCAGGATTCTGTTGAGTAAGGAGTGCAGGAGATGCCTCCATAAACGACCATGAGAATGTGCCAAGCACTAGGCAAGTGTGACCAGTATGATCCTCATCAAGTACAGGAGTGCTATTGTTCCCACATCAGCAGTTTACATCAGCATTGCTGTAGTTTCCTCCACTGTGTCCTACTGTTGTAGCATGTATAGGTGAGGGCATGGCCTGCCATTGCATAGCAGCAGATAATGATGTTGTTACTCTGTGTGAATGTTTGTATTGGTATTGACCCATTGCACCCTTTCTTTCTCTGCCACCCACCCTCCCTCTCCTTCTCTGTGTTTGTGCATCAGCATCATCAGGCAAAGGAGAAGTGGTGAAGCTGCAGCCCACAGGATCCAGGAGGCTGATACCAGCAGAGCCGAGGGGACCAGTGGGACGGAGGGCGAGGGGAGTGCCATGGGGGAGACAGGATGAACGACAACATCTTTGGATTCCTCTTTCGATGGACGCTCCCTGGAGGTAGTGGACCCATCTGGGACCATTCCAGCACCATCCTTGTCTGCCACCCCCTTACCAGCACTGCCCTCCCTATAGCTCCCCACCCATTTGCCTGTGCCCACTCAATCAGGAGGGTGGGCATCTCCTTTGCTGCAGGCACCTCTGCCCCTGCCTCAGTCAGCCCTGATCCCCTCAATGAGGAGGCTATTGACCTCTGGAAGTCCCACAAGGTCCATCTCTGTGGGCAGTCCACCATTGTGAATCCCACCCAGGGACTGGCATCACAGATGCAGCAGTCCAGTGCCTACCTGAAAGGCATTTACGGTGCCCTGGCTGCCCTGCAGTTTTCCTTTCAGGCTCTTGCCTCCTCATTGACAGCAGCCAGTGTCCCTTCTTCTTCTGTCCCCCTTCAACTACCTGTTCCCAATCCCACACCCCTCTCCCCTCACCCATCCAAGGCACACTTTCACACCAACATGCATCCACATCAACAGACTCTGATCATAAGGACAAACACCACAAAAGACACCACTGCCTTGCACACACAACAGACACATGCAGACACAACAACATCCACTCCCTACACGGACTCCCCCACCACCTCCCCCTCATAGACACCACACCACTCATACCTGCAGACACCACATCATCACTCCCGGACCCTGCCACAAGTCCACTCATTCCCACCGGCACCACAATAGCAGAACCCCATACATTCACCCCATATACCACATGTGCACTCAGCACAACTGTCAACACCCCCACATGCAGTACATCCACCCTACCTACAGACGCCACCACAACATAAATTCACACATCCACCCTGCATCTCCGCCCCCTCTACTCCCACTACACCTAAACACCCACAGTCACCCACCCAACAGTCACACAGCACACACATGGTATCCACGCTCGCACCTGCACCCAAGGCACCTCACCGTACACACCTCACAACCACTACCTCTCCCTCCACTCTCAAACATTTATCCTATGACCAACCTTGTGCCCCTAAGAAACGTTTCCTGAAAGAGTTTTCCTTGTTCCCTCCCAATGTCCCAGTCCCTGTTCACCCCAAGTGCCCTGTTACCCTCCCCAAGCCCCTGCCTTCCACCTCCCAGTCCTCCCATGGTCCCCTGGTACCAGGCATGCCCCTCCCCCACCTAAGATTTCTACCCCCACAAAGGCAAAGGTTACCCTTCCTAAACCCAAACCCAAGCCCCCTCCCCCAAAATCAAAGTCAAAACCTAAACACCCCAACACAAACCAAAGGACCCCCCTCCAAAACCTCACCTAAGGACCCCCCTTCAAAACCCAAACTCCCACCTCAGACCCCCCCCTCGCCCCTGAGATGCCTGCATGCCCCATTGATACCCCTGCCATGTGGAGGCCACTTTGCAGTCAGGAGGCAAGTTGGGACCATGGACATTGCCCTGTGTGTCTGGGGCACAAAATACAGTTGGACTGGCCAGTAGACCTATATTGTATATAGTTATGTATTCATTGTGAATTTCAATATAATATATCTGCACCAGGGACCCCTTGGTGTCTAGGCTAACACACTTGTCCTGGTTTTCCTTCCGCTTCTATGTGTTGCATATGTGTGATTTCTTGTGTGTGGTTTGTGTGTGAGTGTGTTGCTACAGATGTTTGTTTGCGTGTGCGTGTGTGGCCGTCGCTAGCCGTCCCGGGTATGTGTTGTGTACTAATGGCCTTCCCTCCAGTGTGTGCTAGGCGGGTGTACTTACGGTTGGTGTCTTCGTCACTGGTTCTGGAGTTGTATGGTCAGCAGGAGCATTGAGAAGACTTCCTGTTCGGGTTCCATGGCAGCTGGGGGCGTGCCTGTGTTCCTGAAGGTGAGTGTCCCCTTTTATGTTGCTCGTTTCTGCCAGGCTTTTTGTGGCGGGGCAACTGTGACGGAAATCCAGATGGTGTCCAACCTTGTAAAGTTGATGTATTCAATGTGTGGACATGGTCAATCTCTGCATTAGTCACAAAATTTTATCCATTACGCACCTAAAACTCAACTACTAATCACTATTTACATGTAAAATGGCAGCCAACTGTCCTCAATGCACAGGATAGATGGAACTGACCTCTTTCCGCCAGCATTAGTCGTCATGGCGGTAGGCGTCTCAACCGCCGTGCAACTCCTTACTGGGTAACATTGTTACCTATGGGAGACTGGGCCAATGGTGATCACCACCAGTGGTGGCACTCATGTATGCAGAGGGCGTGACTACCATCTACAGTGGCATAGCTCACTTGACTCCTGACACTCGTGCAAGCAAGACCTCCACTGAGTGTGCTGCTGTGTTCTGACTCTGGAAGCAAATATACCACGTCATGCAGGGGATCGGGCCCCAGCCTTTACCCAGACAGAGCTGGAGAAGCTTGTGGGTGGGGTCCTACCCCTGTATGGACAATTGTAAGGGGCACCAGAGCAGCAGGTGAGTCTTATGTCACTGTCCTGTCTGATAGTGATGTGTGGGAGGATGAAAGGTATTGGGATGAGGCAGGCGGAATGGATGCATGGAGATGGGTGAGGAGTCTGAGCATTAGTAGCGTGATGACGCGTGAGTGTGGTCTTGAGATGTGTCTGATGTGTGATGTCCACTGCTGTCCCTGTGAAGCCATTATGCATGACTTTGCCCTTATGTCTGTGTCACCCATGTAGGTCAGCGCCCATCAGCAAAAGGGATTTGGCGTGCCATTGCTAAGCAAGTGCGGACCCTTGGGGTCCCTAGCTGATTGAGCACCCACTGCAGTAATCAGTGGCGGGACCTGAGACGCTGGACACGAAAGACCACATGAGGCCCAGCTGGGGATGTCCTCCCAATGAGGGAGGTGTGCCCGTCGGACCCTGACCCCCCTAATGGCCCGCATTTTGCAGTGGCCTACCCTAAGCTGGATGGGTGTTTGACAGCAGCACAGCAGCCACAAGGTGGTAAGCACACATTCACACCTTGATAATTTAATGCCTGTATGACTTTGGGTTGACTACTAGCGGGGAGATGTAGCGTAAGTCATTGGTAGATCCACATCGACTATGGCTATCAGCCACCCTGGCAGGATTGGTTTCAAAGATGTGTGCCAATATCATGCAGACAGTGACTTATGAGGGCATTTACTTCCAATTTGGGATTTTTGTGGTCACCCTCAACAAAGGTTAAGAGCCCAGCTCCTACCATCAGTACACCTGAGGTGTCAGGGTATTGCCATCAGTACCAGCCTACCACTGTGACAGAGGTAATTGGGGAGTCCTCAACCAGCTGCCATGTACTGTATGTGTAGGTAGGCATGGTGGACCCAGAAGTCACTGTGCTATTTGTCAATGGAGAAGTGGTCATGCTACCTACCCATGCAGGATTCTGTTGAGTAAGGAGTACAGGAGATGCCTCCATAAACGACCATGAGAATGTGCCAAGCACTAGGCAAGTGTGACCCGTATGATCCTCATCAAGTACAGGAGTGCTATTGTTCCCATATCAGCAGTTTACATCAGCATTGCTGTAGTTTCCTCCACTGTGTCCTACTGTTGTAGCATGTATAGGTGAGGGCATGGCCTGCCATTGCATAGCAGCAGATAATGATGTTGTTACTCTGTGTGAATGTTTGTATTGGTATTGACCCATTGCACCCTTTCTTTCTCTGCCACCCACCCTCCCTCTCCTTCTCTGTGTTTGTGCATCAGCATCATCAGGCAAAGGAGAAGTGGTGAAGCTGCAGCCCACAGGATCCAGGAGGCTGATACCAGCAGAGCCGAGGGGACCAGTGGTACGGAGGGCGAGGGGAGTGCCATGGGGGAGACAGGATGAACGACAACATCTTTGGATTCCTCTTTCGATGGACGCTCCCTGGAGGTAGTGGACCCATCTGGGACCATTCCAGCACCATCCTTGTCTGCCACCCCCTTACCAGCACTGCCCTCCCTATAGCTCCCCACCCATTTGCCTGTGCCCACTCAATCAGGAGGGTGGGCATCTCCTTTGCTGCAGGCACCTCTGCCCCTGCCTCAGTCAGCCCTGATCCCCTCAATGAGGAGGCTATTGACCTCTGGAAGTCCCACAAGGTCCATCTCTGTGGGCAGTCCACCATTGTGAATCCCACCCAGGGACTGGCATCACAGATGCAGCAGTCCAGTGCCTACCTGAAAGGCATTTACGGTGCCCTGGCTGCCCTGCAGTTTTCCTTTCAGGCTCTTGCCTCCTCATTGACAGCAGCCAGTGTCCCTTCTTCTTCTGTCCCCCTTCAACTACCTGTTCCCAATCCCACACCCCTCTCCCCACACCCATCCAAGGCACACTTTCACACCAACATGCATCCACATCAACAGACTCTGATCATAAGGACAAACACCACAAAAGACACCACTGCCTTGCACACACAACAGACACATGCAGACACAACAACATCCACTCCCTACACGGACTCCCCCACCACCTCCCCCTCATAGACACCACACCACTCATACCTGCAGACACCACATCATCACTCCCGGACCCTGCCACAAGTCCACTCATTCCCACCGGCACCACAATAGCAGAACCCCATACATTCACCCCATATACCACATGTGCACTCAGCACAACTGTCAACACCCCCACATGCAGTACATCCACCCTACCTACAGACGCCACCACAACATAAATTCACACATCCACCCTGCATCTCCGCCCCCTCTACTCCCACTACACCTAAACACCCACAGTCACCCACCCAACAGTCACACAGCACACACATGGTATCCACGCTCGCACCTGCACCCAAGGCACCTCACCGTACACACCTCACAACCACTACCTCTCCCTCCACTCTCAAACATTTATCCTATGACCAACCTTGTGCCCCTAAGAAACGTTTCCTGAAAGAGTTTTCCTTGTTCCCTCCCAATGTCCCAGTCCCTGTTCACCCCAAGTGCCCTGTTACCCTCCCCAAGCCCCTGCCTTCCACCTCCCAGTCCTCCCATGGTCCCCTGGTACCAGGCATGCCCCTCCCCCACCTAAGATTTCTACCCCCACAAAGGCAAAGGTTACCCTTCCTACACCCAAACCCAAGCCCCCTCCCCCAAAATCAAAGTCAAAACCTAAACACCCCAACACAAACCAAAGGACCCCCCTCCAAAACCTCACCTAAGGACCCCCCTTCAAAACCCAAACTCCCACCTCGGACCCCCCCTCGCCCCTGAGATGCCTGCATGCCCCATTGATACCCCTGCCATGTGGAGGCCACTTTGCAGTCAGGAGGCAAGTTGGGACCATGGACATTGCCCTGTGTGTCTGGGGCACAAAATACAGTTGGACTGGCCAGTAGACCTATATTGTATATAGTTAAATATTAATTGTGAATTTCGATATAATATATCTGCACCAGGGACCCCTTGGTGTCTAGGCTAACACACTTGTCCAGTTTTCCTTCCGCTTCTATGTGTTGCATATGTGTGATTTCTTGTGTGTGGTTTGTGTGTGAGTGTGTTGCTACAGATGTTTGTTTGCGTGTGCGTGTGTGGCCGTCGCTAGCCGTCCCGGGTATGTGTTGTGTACTAATGGCCTTCCCTCCAGTGTGTGCTAGGCGGGTGTACTTACGGTTGGTGTCTTCGTCACTGGTTCTGGAGTTGTATGGTCAGCAGGAGCATTGAGAAGACTTCCTGTTCGGGTTCCATGGCAGTTGGGGGCGTGCCTGTGTTCCTGAAGGTGAGTGTCCCCTTTTATGTTGCTCGTTTCTGCCAGGCTTTTTGTGGCGGGGCAACTGTGACGGAAATCCAGATGGTGTCCAACCTTGTAAAGTTGATGTATTCAATGTGTGGACATGGTCAATCTCTGCATTAGTCACAAAATGTTATCCATAACGCACCTAATACTCAACTACTAATCACTATTTACATGTAAAATGGCAGCCACCTGTCCTCAATGCACAGGATAGATGGAACTGACCTCTTTCCGCCAGCATTAGTCGTCATGGCGGTAGGCGTCTCAACCGCCGTGCAACTCCTTACTGGGTAACATTGTTACCTATGGGAGACTGGGCCAATGGTGATCACCACCGGTGGTGGCACTCATGTATGCAGAGGGCGTGACTACCATCTACAGTGGCATAGCTCACTTGACTCCTGACACTCGTGCAAGCAAGACCTCCACTGAGTGTGCTGCTGTGTTCTGACTCTGGAAGCAAATATACCACGTCTTGCAGGGGATCGGGCCCCAGCCTTTACCCAGACAGAGCTGGAGAAGCTTGTGGGTGGGGTCCTACCCCTGTATGGACAATTGTAAGGGGCACCAGAGCAGCAGGTGAGTCTTATGTCACTGTCATGTCTGATAGTGATGTGTGGGAGGATGAAAGGTATTGGGATGAGGCAGGCGGAATGGATGCATGGAGATGGGTGAGGAGTCTGAGCATTAGTAGCGTGATGACGCGTTAGTGTGGTCTTGAGATGTGTCTGATGTGTGATGTCCACTGCTGTCCCTGTGAAGCCATTCTGCATGACTTTGCCCTTATGTCTGTGTCACCCATGTAGGTCAGCGCCCATCAGCAAAAGGGATTTGGCGTGCCATTGCTAAGCAAGTGCGGACCCTTGGGGTCCCTAGCTGATTGAGCACCCACTGCAGTAATCAGTGGCGGGACCTGAGACGCTGGACACGAAAGACCACATGAGGCCCAGCTGGGGATGTCCTCCCAATGAGGGAGGTGTGCCCGTCGGACCCTGACCCCCCTAATGGCCCGCATTATGCAGTGGCCTACCCTGAGCTGGATGGGTGTTTGACGGCAGCACAGCAGCCACAAGGGGGTAAGCACACATTCACACCTTGATAATTTAATGCCTGTATGACTTTGGGTTGACTACTAGCGGGGAGATGTAGCGTAAGTCATTGGTAGATCCACATCGACTATGGGTATCAGCCACCCTGACAGTATTGGTTTCAAAGATGGGTGCCAATATCATGCAGACAGTGACTTATGAGGGCATTTACTTCCTATTTGGGATTTGTGTGGTCACCCTCAACAAAGTTTAAGAGCCCAGCACTTATCATCATACACCTGAGGTGTCAGGGCATTGCCATCAGTATCAGCCTACCACTGTGACAGAGGTAATTGGTGAGTCCTCAATCAGATGCCATGTACTGTACTGTATGTATAGGTAGGCACGGTGGACCCAGATGTCAATGTGCTATTTGTCAATGGAGAAGTGGCCATGTTACCTACCCATGCAGGATTCTGTTGAGTAAGGAGTACAGGAGATGTCTCCATAAACTACCATGAGAATGTGCCAAGCACTGGGAAAGCGTGACTAGTGTGATCCTCATCAAGTACAGGAGTGCTATTGTTCCCACATCAGCAGTTTACATCAGCATTGCTGTAGTTTCCTCCACTGTGTCCTACTGTTGTAGCATGTATAGTTGAGGGCATGGCCTGCCATGGCATAGCAGCAGATAATGATGTTGTTACTCTGTGTGAATGTTGTATTGGTATTGACGCATTGCACCCTTTCTTTCTCTGCCACCCTCCCTTCCTCTCCTCCTCTGTGTTTGTGGGCATCATCATCATCAGGCGAAGGAGAAGGGGCACCGGCAAGTAGGGAAGCTGCAGCCCACCGGATCCAGGAGGCTGATACCAGCAGAGCCGAGAGGATCAGTGGGACGAAGGGGAGGGGAGTGCCATGGGGGAGACAGGATTGACGACCTCTTTAGATTCCTCTTCCAATGGACGCTCCCTGGAGGTGGCGGACCCATTTGGGACCATTCCAGCACCATCCTTGTATGCCACCACCTTACCAGCACCACCCTCCCTGAAGCACCCCACCCAGTTGCCCATGCCTCCTCAATCAGGAGGGTGGGCATTTCCTTTGCCGCAGGCACCTCTGCCCCTGCCCTAGTCAGCCCTGCTGCCCTCAGTGAGGAGGCTATTGACCTATTGAGGTCCATCTCTTTGGGCAGTCAACCATTGTGAATGCCACCCAAGGACTGGCATCACAGATGCAGCAGTCCAATTCCTATCTGAAAGGCATTTACAGTGCCATAGCTGGCCTGCAGAGATCCTTTCAGGCTCTGGCCTCCTCATTGACGGCAGCCAGTGTCCCTTCTTCTTCTGTCCCCCTTCAACTACCTGTTCCCAATCCCACACCCTCTCCTTTCACCCATCTAAGGCACACTTTCAAACCAACATGCATCTGCATCAATAGACTCAGATCACAAGGACAAACACAAACACCACAAAAGACACCACTGCCTTGCACACACACAACAGACACATGCAGACACAACACCATCCACTCCCTACACGGACTCCCCCACCACCTCCCCCTCACAGACACCACACCACTCATACCTGCAGTCACCACATCATCACTCCCAGACCCTGCCACAAGTGCACTCATTCCCACCATCACCACAATAGCAGAACCCCATACATTTATCCCATATACCACATGTGCACTCTGCACAACTGTCAACACCCCCACATGCAGTACATCCACCCTACCTGCAGACACCACCACAACATAATTTCACACATCCACCCTGCCATCTCCCTGCATCTCTGCCCCTTCTACTCCCACTACACCTAAACACCCACATTCACCCACCCAACAGTCACACAGCACACACATGGCATCCATGCTCGCACCTGCACCCACGGCACCTCACTGTACACACCTCACAACCACTACCTCTCCCTCCACTCTCAAACATTTATCCTATGACCAACCTTGTACCCTTAAGAAACGTTTCCTGCAAGAGTTTTCCCTGTTCCCTCCCGCTGTCCGGTCCCTGTTCCCCCCAGCACACTGTTACCCCCCCCCAAACCCTTGCCTTCCACCTCCCAGTCCTCCCATGGTCCCCTGGTACCAGGCATGCCCCTCCCCCGCCCAAGACTTCTACCCCCACAAAGGCAAAGGTTACCCTTCCTAAACCCAAGCCCGCTCCCCCAAAATCAAAGTCAAAACCTAAACGCTCCCCAACACAAACCAAAGGACTGCCCCTCCAAAACCTCACCTAAGGACCCTCCCTCAAAACCCAAACCTCCACCTCGAATCCCCCCTCACCTCTGAGATGCCCCTATGCCCCATTGATGCCCCTGCCATGTGGAGGCCACTTTGTAATCAGGAGTCAAGTTGGGGCCATGGACACTGCCCTGTGTGTCTAGGGCACACAATACAGTTGGACTGGCCAGTAGGCCTATATTGTATATAGTTATGTATTCATTGTGAATTTCGATATAATATATCTGCACCAGGGACCCCTTGGTGTGGAGGGTAATACACTTGTCCTGGTTTTCTTTCCACTTGTATGTGTTTCATATAGGGGATTTGTTGTGTGTGGTTTGTGTGTGAGAGTGTGCTGCTACAGGTGTTTGTTTGCGTATGCGTGTGGCCTTCGCTAGCCGTCCCGGGTGTGTGTTGTGTGTGGGTGTGTACTAATGGCCTTCCCTCCAGTGTGTGCTAGGCGGGTGTACTTACGGTTGGTGTCTTCGTGGCTGGTTCTGGAGTTGTATGGCCAGCAGGAGCATTGAGAAAACTTCCTGTTCGGGTACTATGGTGGCTGGGGATGTGCCTGTGTTCCTGAAGGTGAGTGTCCCCTTTTATGTTGTTCCTTTCCGCCAGGCTTTTCGTAGCGGGGAACTCTGACAGAAATCCAGATGGTGTGCAACCTTTGTGATATGATCAGCAGAATTATGCTCCCCGCCTGCCTGGAGATGCCTGGCGCCGGCAGTGCGGCCTGTCCGCACTGGCGGGACTGGCGGTGACTTGGCAGTGTTCCGGTCGGAATACTGCCATGGTCATAATATGGTGGGCTACTCTGCCAAGCCCGCAATGGTGTGACAGCCACCTCCACTGCGGCGTTCCTCAGACCACCAAACTCATAATGAGGGCCTGAGTGACTTGCCCAGAATCACAGAATGTTGAATCGACGCCGAGACTCAGAACTGGTTCCCCATTTCCAAAGTCAGCAGCTCTCTCTGTTACACCATATGAATGGTTTGGGGGCAGCTGGGCAGGGGACTGCATGCCCTCGCTGGCTAATTGGACAGGTGGTGCAATCTGGCAAACTGCAAATTTTGGACAGGCTAGGTAGGTTTGCAGGGGCTTGGTTTTCTTTACTTCTTTGGGTGCCTTGGGCCACCAGCCACCAATTTAGATACAGGTGACACAGTGACTGGTAGTGTATGCAGATTTCTTGGCCTGTCCTCCCTCTCTTAACAGGATGAAGGCTTTAGATGGAACACGTACAGGGAAGGGAAGATTGCAAAGGACTGTTGCTGATGAACGGGGAGATTTTCTGACTGGCTTCATGGTTTGAAATGGTTTAACCGATTATTGGGGGGTCAAGCACTTTGAAGCTGGAGGGTGGGAGTAAGTTCACATTTTCAGCAGTCAAGGAGTTAAAGGTTTGTAGAGTTATGATGTTAATGTAGGGCAGGGTGTAGGAATATGTACAATAACAGGCAGTTGTGTTGAGGGACCTGTGGGGTTACTTATGGGTGAGAAGTAGGCAGGGGGCAGTGACTTTTGATGTATAGTGAGGACTATAGTTTTGTATGGCAAATTTGCCTAGGATTACAGATTATGTTGTGATGTTCACCTGCCTCATTAAAACGGCCTTCTTCACACAAAAAGTTGTTTGTGGTCTGTGCTGTGCCCTCTCACCCAGTTTCTCCGTGTTCAACAGTCCCTACCCCATATCACTACGAGGAGGCTGTGTAGCGCCCCGCTGCTGGGATCTTCCACTGATTACCCGAGGATTAGACCACGGTTTTAAAATTATTTGATCTGAGGCATCGATTTACAGAGGCTGCTGAGAACACAGGACTTCATCATGTCAGTGCTGCTACTAGCAGCTCAAACTGCGGAACACGGAGGCAATACCTGTAATATATATCATTACACAGGCTTCATTTTACTGGCAATGAAGTGTCACTTAACTTGTCACACATAAACACACTGAAAACATATAAATGTCACACAAAAGCAATCTGAAAACTTGGCATCTATGAAGGCATTATTACAGTGGAGCACCATCCTCGCCACAGAGGCTTGGGTGGATACCCACCAGGGTACCACCAACATGGGGCAGTAATGCATAATATGACTTGTCAAAAAGGGCTGTATGAGGGTTAAAGTAACGTAACATGCAAAGAAGCAATTCTAACATGCAACGCTGACCGATGTCCATTTGAGCTAACCCTGGCTCCTCTGCTAACGGGATTTGTCTTTTATGAACATAACGCTGACTGTTCATAACCAGAATTAAATAGAAAATCCGAGGTTTCAATGGGTACAGATGAATGACGTAAGACATGTTGTTTTGCTGAGTACATGTTCAATCAGATTGCCTTCAAATCCCACAAAGTCACTTAAGGTTAATTATTCAGTGAGCTCTTTGAAGGTTTCATAGATGTGACTTTGAAAATTCATCTACCTAGACTGTGGCGCGCTTCCATTTCACCAGAGTGCTCAACAGAGACAGGAAGAATTATCATTGAACCTTGGCGCCTGATGGGCAACCTCTCTCACAGCGAGACACAGGGACATGTTTCTTGAAGGTACAGACTGTTCTATTCTGTAACTTTCATGAATTATTAATTTCATTTGAAAGGATGTTTGGTATGTGACTCTAAGAATTCTGGATGAATTTTCATTTTCTATGTGAATACTATTGGGTCAACACCGGCTTCATGGCTCTGTAGAACTAACCACTGATGTGCTATTTAATACGCTATTTTAGTGTTGTTTCAGTATTACATTATTTAGTGGCATATGGCAAGAAGAGTGATGGTGAACGGCTGGATCTGATGGTGGCTCAGTGTACTGCTGACCGATTCCTTTCCGATAATCATCATTACTCCAAGTCCTACTGTTTATTGTAACAGTCCTCACAAAATGAAATTTGCCTTTTTCTACAGACAGGTTTCACCTTTCCTAATCCTTAAAAAATACGAAACGAAAAACACATCCCACTGAACCCTAGAATGGCTGCTCTTCTTCTTGTCTGCCTTAAGAAGTGACCAGGGTTATACACTTGCTACCCCACCAGGCAAACAACCATCCATCCATGTGAGAGGGTCGAAAAGGGAAGGGCGGAAACTAGGAGAGTCCAAGCTTGTGACTGTATGCTGAGATCTGTATAGCGACTTGGACACATGTTGAACTTCAATAAAACCGTTATTTTTCCACCGCCGCCTGAGAAACGTCCCTGGTGCCACATCAGCTCCCTTCCAACGACCCCTGGTCCCACCACCTGGAATCCTGATATTCATATAAGTCCATCCAGATGACACAGGCAGTTATCCACCCAAAAGACATGGCAACGGTTAGGAAGAGAAACAGGCCCCAACACTTCTTACCCCACTAGTAAGACAACGTTGATTATAAAATTAATTAAACAAGATATAACTATAAGAAAATAAAATGTACATATATGAATGAAAACAGAGCAAAGGACAAACAAGAATCAACCATCGAACTTTCCTTACAAGAATTATTGCACTGTGTACAGTCTGCAAATATAAAAGCATAAACAAGGCTCTTACACTAAACACCCAAAAAAGAAGAAGCTAAACATATATAAAAATAGATGTTACCACAATACATGATCCTTCAGATGAGCAGGACTCCTTCTGACACGTGTCTTAACAGAACTACTATTTAGAGGCTCAGGAGTGACATTATCATGTACAGAATCATCCTCCTGCACATGTTGAGGGCTTTTAACCAAATGTGAAATACTCCAGACTTCACCTTTTTCCAAAACATCCACAGTCTTCCTGACATCAGCAACCCTGAAAGTTCCCATGGATGTAGAAATCCCTTTGGAAATCCAACCTGGCTGTCTCACATACATCTTATCGACCCACCAGTTTCTCGGTAGAACGTCATATTTAGCATCATAAAGTTCCTTGTGCCTTCTTTGATAGTCAGCAGTTCTAACCAGGTCGTTTACAACCATCTTCTTTCCACATTCCAACCACAGCGGATTGAGCTTAGATCCAGCCAGTCACCCTTCAAGCATTGTAAAGGAGACAATTTGGTGACACTATTGTGTGTGGTACAACGGACACAGAGTTTCTCTGATAAAACTGCTCTGAGTACTCCTTCTTTCCACAGCTGTTTGTGCACACACCTTTACCAAACCACTAATCTTTTCTACTAGGCCATTCGCTTGAGGTGCATATAATGTTGTATGGTGGCGTTCAACGGACAATTCACTGAGGAACTATTTCATCTCATCCGATTAAAATTGGACATCATTGTCTGTGGAAATGGTTTTAGAGATTCCTTCACAAGTTAACACATCTCTCGATAATTCTAACACACAATTCGTGGTTATAGAACTTATGCAACATACAGTTACCAATTTGGATGTGTAATCGACAAGAACAAACCTCACCCCCGGAGCCAGTAGGTTGAAAGGCACGCAAATATTAATGCCTAACTTCCACCAGGGCTCCCTTAGTATTTTCACAGGAGAAAGCAGGGTAGTCATCACAAACTTGGACGTATCACTTCCTGAGCAGAGCAAACAATCTTTCACAACATTTTTTGTTTCCCTAGCCTGACAAAACCACCAATATTTCTCCCTCGCCTCAGACTTAATGAGATTTCGACTTATGTGCCCTTCATGGTCCAAGTTCATGATCTTGCCCACTAGCCACATCGAAGGAACCAGACAGTCACCTCAGATCAACCTGCTATCCATGATGCACAACTCCCCTAGTGAGAGGGAGAAGAATACGTGTCCGTGGCTCAACATGGACCGGACCATATTCTTCTCCCTCCCACTAGGAGTGGTTTATCATGGCCATTAAATCTAACTTATGATTCAACTTCTAACCGCCTTTATGAGTTATACATTACTGTGCACTGATGATTTTTTACAATCAATACTACTTACTTTTTATGGACGAACTTTCAGGACCATCTTTACTATAGATGTGACCTGCTGACCAAATGTGTACTATCTTGTTCTGATACGTACCGTTACTGTGATCTAATAGTCCTCTCGCATAGGATTACAAAATCTACATACTATGTTTTAGCATTGAAAAAGTCACGCTTGGTGATGAACCATATGTTGGGTGTTATGTTCTATTGTCATACAGCATCTGGGGATACATCAAGGATTGTACTGACACGCAATTGACCTTGTTTCTTATATATATGAATTTATGGACTCTGGTCGATTCATCTACATTTGGACACAATGCATTTGAACTTTTGTTATGTGTGATGTGGTATTTGATGATTTTGCACATCCACAGGAGGGACTTGAGAGATCGAGGGTGCTGGGACCACCTCCATGAGACTTATTTGAACCTACCACTGTGAGGGGGGGCCTCTGTTCCCCCCTTATTTCTTTCACCTTGAGTTGGACTACAATCCTGCACTAGTGGTGACAGGGATGGTCCTTGGGGTGCCTTGATTGATCTGGCAGCTGGGGATTCCCAGGGAGACTGCATGACAGACCATTTCTATCACAAATTTGGGGGCACTGGCTTCTGCGCAGTAGGGGGAGCTGCTGGGAGGATCCCCCATCCCACATTTGTTCCTCTCAAGACGTGGGAGGTTCAGCTCCCACTTGCGATTGCAATACAGTCTCCTTGCACCTTTGAGCCCGGGCCAGTCAGCGGAGGCTGACAGAACTTGTGGGATTGACTTTGGCGCTGCAACTGTGATATGAGAAGAGTGGATGACTTGCTGCATTGGAGAACAGCTACGGGCCCCTAGATCTCCTTGGACCCCGTTTCAATCCAGGCCATAACCCTACAAGGCTGAGATCATACCTTGGAGCCACGTGCAGTGACCTACAGCTGGATGATTGTTGGTGAGCCTGAAGTACCCTCCAGGGTTGTCCCATAATTTGCTGAGGAAACATCAGCCACTGGGAGCTACACGGAGGAAGGCGGCCTGGGCACATGGCTAGGAATCGGGCCCAGAAACTGGCACAACTCAATAGCCTTGAGATGTCTGCACTGGTGGGCCATCACAGGAGGTGGGGGTGATGACACTGGTGGAGAGCCTCTGTCCACGGGACAGTCCTCCCTGAGTTCCATAATGACTGCAACCCAAGAACTTCATGGCACCATTGAGCCTAAAATAGACACTGTAACATTCAATGTCAACCTGCTCAGGGCAGACTTCTGTACGATATTGGAAAAGTGGCAGAGACACAAATATATGGACTGCACTCAACGACAAAATGCCTGGAGTAGCAGGTTCAAACTTTAACTAAACAAAATGCAGTTATCACCGCCAGGCTGGAAGACCTAGAAGGAAGGGCCAGGCGAAATATTATACGAGCAATTGGAGTCCCGGAGGGGCCAGAGATGCCCAGCATGGATCTTTTTCTGGAAGACCTAATGCTGAACAAGCTCCAGCCTAAATGACTGGCAAATTTCTTCTCCATTGAGAGGGCACACAGAGCACTGGGACCCCTTCCGAGACCTGTTGCCCCTCCAGGTACTATACTTGCCAGTATTCTGAACTATGGAGATAGATTGTGATGCAGGCAGCCCAGTTGCATGGTGATTTGTATTCTGAAAAAGCAGCTATCCACTTCTTCCCAAACTTTACCCTCCACATGCAGCGACAATGAAAGAACTTTGAATAAGTGAAAGGAGTATTTAGTGCCAAAGAGATCAAATATATGATGATGTACCTGGCTAAGCTGCGAGTGATAGCTGAGGCCAAAACCTGGAACTTTGTCTCATCTGAGAAGGCATGGGAGTGAATAGAGATAAGATGAGTGGCTGGCAAGAGGAAGAGTGGAAAACACAGAATGATTGGCTCAATGTGAAATCAGAGTTGAGATGCTCTGTCTCCCCTACTAAACAGTGGTCGCAAACTTCCCTGCCAGACACATGAGCAGTACCCCTTGGGAGTTTTCTGTTTGAGACTCATTGAGCTCTGGGAAATGTGATGTAATTGTGTCATTGTGAGCTATTTGGGGAGATGGTCCCAGCAAGGAAGGGGGGCGAAATGAGTATCAACAATCAAGGTACTGTTTGCATAAGACTTTGCAAGCTTTCAAATTTCTCAAGCGTATAGGGGACATTATACTTAAAATGTACATCCAAACTTCTATCACTATGGTGGTGTCAGCCCAGCCACATTATCAGATGTTTACCCTGGGGCGACAGGTGCTTTGCAAGTTGGGGCAGTTGGTGGTTCAGTACGATGCAGAGTATCTGGGAGGGGAGAGTTTGGAGGGTATGTTCAATCATTTCTGTTTACTGTTATGCTGATTCCATACAATAGCCACTCAATTGCAGGGAGTGCTGATAGCAAGAGTCCCTATTTCTAGATATGGCAGGAGTTGTATCCGATGAGCTTGCCCCTGAGAGACAGAGTTATATCTATAGCTCATTACTATGCCACTGACACATAACACACCGCAAGATTTGACCATATGATCATGGAAGGTTAATGGCCTAGGCAAAAAATTAAGCACACATTGGTCCTGCAACATCTGCGTCGACATGCCCCGGACATAGTACTGCTCGAAGACACACACCACCGGGGAATCCATTATAAAGCCCTTGACAGAATTGGGTGTACATTACGGGCACACACAAGCTGAACCACAAACTCCTGAGGGGTTGGGATCCTCAAACAAATGGTCACTACCTTTCACCTCATACCATGTGTGGCATGGCCCCCGCAGCTGAGTAGTGGTGTTGACTGGGACTTGGGAGGGCAGTATCCTGAATCTCTATTCTCTATATTTACCACTGTGAGATATGAACATGGTATGGACTCTGGGGTGGACAGGGTGAGTAACACTAATGCGGCAGGGGAGGCAGGGGAGGCAGGGGAGGCAGGACCATTGTCTCAATTTGTGACTGCAATGGGACAGACGGATATGTGGTGGGAGCACAACTCTCAACGTCAACATTATATATACTTCTCACCCGCACATGGAAGCTCCTCCCATCTGGACAATATTTTCACTCAGCACTCCAATGCACCTAACTTTAGATTCACAATCAACCATGCAAGAGGCATATCCGATCATTCCCCAGTGGGCATTCTACTAATGGGCTAAGATTGATGCTTGGTACGTCTAAGATAAGGAGATAAAAGACAAATTGGGGGAAGATGTAGACCTCTACTTTGAAGAAAATCAAGGGACCTCTTATCGACAATTATCCTTGGGGATGCATTTAAGACAATAGTAAAGAGACAAGCCCCAGCCAAAATAGGGGATAAAAGGAAGGACGCTAGGCTTGACTGTGATGCCATAGAAACAGGCATTGCAGGCCTAGAAGTGAATGCTCGGACTAGTAACACGACAGAACTCTGTCACAGGTTACACCTCTGCCAACAGGACTTAAGTACTTGGTGCAAAACATGGCGCAGACACATGAGCTGGCCATGCAACGCCGGATATAAAATGTGGGGCACAAAGCTAGTAAGCTATTGGCCTGGTTAGACGATAGGGACAAAGAACGTTCCTGGGTTTTAGAGATATAAGACATGACTGGAATACTGAAAACGACTAACGCTGCCATAGCAGAAACCCTCACAACTTATTACGAGGGCCTCTACACTCCCACAACAACCATGACGTTTTTGGCAACTTGGAGAAGCATTCTGCTGCAGTATTACGGACCCCAGGAAGGCAGTCATCCTTGGAGATGAATTCCATTGCATTTCACATTCCCTTGACTGATCAAACCAAACACATTTCTTCAACAACAACCTTAGAGGCAACACAATACTAGCAAAACCTTGCACAAACGTGGAATAATATATGGCCAGTTCTAAAAATTATCTGACACCAACCTTATCAACAGTTGGTGGAGCTCCAGTAACAGATTCTACTAAATACATTTTGACTTTATATTGTCTCCAGAAATCATGTGTACAATATTGTACCAACCCTGAACTTGCACTTTTCTCTTTTGAAAGTAAGTCCCTTGTCCCTCAGTTTTGCTAACACGTGCCTCAGTGTGATGTCATGACTCTCTCTATTCTTGCCATAGACAAAAATTACATCCTGAAAGGACAGAGCAGTGCTGGTCCTGTTCAAAGCATCCTTCATTAGCCTACGAATACATGCAACTGCCAAAGCCAACCTAAAAGGCATCCTTATAAATCTGAATCCCCCTAAAGCTCAGATAAAAGATGTGAGGTGATATGAATCTTCATGTACTAACACTTGGTGGTATGCCGTGGAGCGATCCATAACATTGAGAAAATGTGCTCCGTTCAATGCTGATAGTGTGTCAGTTATGTTTGGAAATGGCTGACAGTCCACTAAAATGCATTAATTTAGAACTCTGAGGCCCACACACATTTTCAACTAAGTTCCTTGGTTGTTAGGTGCAAGCACAACTGGAGCTAACCATTGAGAGACCGCGATTTCTTCCACCACGCCGTACCACAATAGACTGGCTAACTCCTCTCTCAATGATCTTATCATAACATTTGTTATCTTCCTCACCTTAAGTACAACAGGACTTCCAATTCTTTTTCAGTGCAATCTTATAATTAAAATCTTTTAATTAATCTGGCCCATCACTTGACCATTCCAGATATCCTCACATAATATCTTCGTCTTCACTGACATTTGCTATAAGCATAACTTGATCAAGAGAACTGGGATTAAGTGTACTTCCTAGATCTCTTTGATGGCACCAATCTGATAGATTAAAATCTCATTCCGTAACATATACTGGACCGTGGCAAAACTGCAGTCCTTATTCCACTCGACCTCTCAGCCACCTTTAATACAGTCTTCCACAGCACACCTGTGAGACGACTGCACAACAGAGGCACCCAAGAGCCAGCCCTCAAATGTATAAGCTACTTCCTCACATGAAGAACATAGCGAGTCAGACTTCCACCCTGCACATCAGAATCCAAGAATCTGATCTGCGGAGTTTCCCAGGGCTTATTGCTGATCCAAATCCTGTTCAACATCTACAAGGCACCGCTCGCTAATATCATCAGGTTACAAGGCATCTCCATCATGTCCTATGCTGATGACACCCAGCCCATCCTTTCTCTGACTGACACCACCAGAACCAACTTCTTCCACTGTATGACTGGATGATAGCCAACTGCCTGAATCTCAACTCAAGCAAGACGTGCTGAATTCTCGTTGAGGCTCCACATGGTGGCCATTAGAGCTCGGACCCACACCCACCAGCCTTGTCAGATACCTTGGAATCATTAAAGACCACAAGCACAACATGACAGCACAGGTCAATACGGTCAACTCCTTCTGCTCCCACATTTTTGGCATGCTGTGCAAGATCTTCAAATGGATAACCCAGAACACGCAAGCCCTCATCACTAGCAGATTAAACCACAACATCACACTATGGGGGTCATTACGACCTTGGCGGGCGGCGGTGCGGCCGCCAATGCATCCGCACTCACGCGGCTCCCATTACGACCTCCCCGCTGGGCTGGCGGGCGCAAACCAAGTTTGCGCCCGCCGGCCCAGCGGGGATGAGGCCGCAACATAGGAGCCGGCTCCTAATTGAGCCGGCGGTGTTGCGGCCGTGCGACGGGTGCAGTAGCACCCGTCGCGCTTTTCACTGTCTGCCAGGCCCCAGGACACCCCTTACCACCAGCCTCTTCCTAGCGTTGCAAACCGCCAGAAACAGGCTGGCGGTAGGGGTGTCATAATCCCCATGGCAGCGCTGCTTGCAGCGCTGCCCCGGCGGATTATCACCGCCGGGGCTAAAACGGCGGGAAACCGCCATCCCCGGCGGTGCGACCGCGGCGCTACCGCCGCGGTCGTAATAAGGGCCTCTGTACCGCCAGCCTGATGGCGGTACGGACGCTACATTACCCATATGCTGGGATCGCTAACCATCACACTCACCAAATGTAGCCCCTCCAGAACACCTCAGAGAGCTGCACTGGCTCCTCATAGACAAACGCTGCCTATTCAAACTCCTCACGCATGCATACAAGGCACTACACAACTTTGGTACAGCATACTTGAACAACGGACTTCCGTTCCACCAACCTACCACACACCTATGCTCAGCCTCACTCTCACTCACTCACACACCCGCATCCGCAAAAGCAGAACAGGAGGTCTAGCATTCTCCTACATCGCAACCAAGACCAGGAGCGACCTCCTTCAACACCTCCTTTTCTCTCCTCTTCAGCCGCTTAAAGAAAGTCCAAGGGAAAGGATGGAATGCTCCAAGATGTGTGAGGCAGGCAGACAGGCACAAGGACCTGGCAAAACTGTGTGAGAGCAAATTAAGCATCTGAGATGAGGCAGCAGGAGCTCCAAATTTGAAAATGTTAGACAAAGGTAAACAAAGATACAAGCAACACACAGTGATGGTTTCTCCATGAGGACAGGGGAGAGACGCCTCCGGTGCACCACGGGTGACAAACATAAAATGGCAATGAAATAATTTCATTGCAATTTTAGCTCTCCCCCCTGATGTGCGCCCTGCAGTGCCCTAGGCCTAGAGGCAAAAGAAACGGGGGCATGTCCCCTGCTGCCACTTTGCTTTCCCCGCTACTTTTAAAGGTTATCAGCAGACCCTGGCAACACATCCAACCATCCGGGAGAATCAGGGCAATCCCATATGAGATCAAGCAATCCACCCGACCCCACAGGCCACTTGAACAGCCTTCTTTCCAGCATAAAGCAGGCGAATGAAAACAGGAAAGGGCACAATAATCTGGTTACAAAAGCAGGATCAATGTCTTTGAGACAGGGAGACACCCAAACAAGAGTAGGCCCAGAATAAGGCACAGGGAGAAGTACTAAGCTGATGTCGAAAATCACAGGAAAGTGGGAAAAAACAAATGTGCAGCGTCAAGCAAGAAAAATAAAAAAACAGGAAATTAAGTTAATGAGAGACTGTGAAAACTGTTCTCCCGAAGGGGAAACATTGGCCACCTGTTAAAGAAACTGGCCAGCAAGGGAAGATGTTGAGAATATCTCCTTAGACCACTGAGACAGAGTCAACAGTGCACCCACATGGCTACCACAGGAATAATGTTTAAAAACTGCACAAGAAGACAGCCTCCTCAAGAGCGCAGGCCAGACATCATAGGGACTACCAAGGCCAATCTGGCACCATCAGGGGTCTCTAGCAGAAAGTGGGGAGACAGGGCGCACCACCACTGGCTGCGCGCAGCACTCACCAAGGACTGTGCAGAAACATATTTATTTAGTTTTACAGTTTTATGTAACACAAACATGGCCCAAGGGCATTAGAGTGCTCTAAAGAGAGTTGCACTCCGTACCGAATTACAATAAGACAAAAGCTATACACACCATTTCAGTACAGTGAGGATGATTCAATGCAGATTAGGCGATGTAGCTTGGAACAATCATTAACCCAATGTTTCTGGAATAGTAGGGATTTAAGCTCCTTGTAGTTAGCATGACATGGGGTTGTGCATAGATCAGAAGGAAGAGAATTCTAGATTTGTGTTGCACTGCCAAAGGGCGATTTCAAACACTGCTCTTACTTGAATATAGTAGGCTCAAGGAGAAGGGATTCTCAATTCATTGACTCCTGATAGGCATAGAAATTTTCAGCTTAGCAGGCAAGTGTGGAGGTGTGAGAAATTGGGTTACTGGTTGAGGGGGTTGAAACCCTACTCAAGCAGCAACTGCAATCCTTGCCAGGGAGTGGCACATACACACCCCAAATTAACCTGTGCTCAACCCTTAGGTACCTTGGCATAGAGCAGTCAGACTTAACTTAGACAATGGGTAAAGTATTTATGCCGCACTTCAAATAGTAATAAAGTGAAATCCCACACCAATTTAGAAACATAGAGCAAAGTTTAATAAATAGATCAAGACCTAAACAACAGAAATCCAAACAGAAGAACCAGAGATATGCAATTTTATTGATTTAAGTGAAAATAGCGTCAAAAAGCAATAAGTGCCGCTCACGGATATCTAGTCATTGTGAAAGTCACAACTTCAGGCCGACCGCGATAGAGTGCAGGTCATATACCAGTTTAGTCCCGCTGAAAAGGTACCTTCACAGACCACCACAAAGAGTCCCTTTCTAGGTGGAGGGGACCACAAGGAGCTGTGAAACATCCTGGACGGTCGTCGATGTAGCATGAAGAGCAGGCGGCATCACAGACGGTCGTCACTGTGGCATAAAGGCCCTGCTGTTGTCACGGGCAGACAGGCGGGAGCTTCACGATGGCGTTGAGTCGGGTTGATAAAACTTTGTGTTGGCTGACAGTGCGAGGAACAAGGCTTTGGTACCAACAAGCACATTCGGGAAGAGCCCAAAAACTTCAATTTAGCTCCACTGAGGCCACATTAAGGATTGAGGACCTGAGGGTCACCACTGGAGGGGTCAGGGGCTTCTTCCAGCTGGATCTGGGTGTTAGTTCAGATAGTTGGGAGCTTGTTATGTTCCTGGGGCTCCAAAGAGAAGGCCAGCCCACTGGTTCTTGGAGTCAATCTGGGAGTCACTCTGCAGGTCCAATCCCTCTGACATGGATTGGAGGGAAGCAGGGCAGCAAACCAGCAAGGCAGCAATCCAGTAAGGCAACAGTCCAGCACAGCAGTAATCCAGCAAAGTGGCAGTCCTTATAGCAGCACAGCAGTCCTTCTTCCTGACAGAGTCCCCACAGGTCCATACGTTTCCTGAAGAGTTGATGTCCGAGGTCCACTGTTTACACCAGGTGCCTCATTTGAAGTGGGAGAAGCTTCTAGATGTTTCCGTTTCAAGTGAACACCTGTGCACCCGTGTCCTGTCTCCCTTGCCCTGGTTCCCAACTAGCTACAGGGGATATGCAACCCTTTGTGTGGTGACAGGATGCAGCCATTCAAGTGTAAGAAGGGCTGTGTCTAGCTCAGCCCTCCCAACCTGCCAGTGATGCCCCATCCAGGCACAATTAGGCTCTCTATTGTGTGCGGCTGCCTAGGAGAAATACACAAAGTCCAACTGTCAGCTACACCCAATCATGTTACCCAGAAATAGGCTGCAGGCCCTAAATGACTAAGAGAGGAAAATGCCAACTTTCTAAAATAGTTATTTTCCAAATTGTGATTTAAAATCCAGCTTTACCATAAGAAAGGATTAGAATTCCAAAGACACTAAACATTAACTAGTTACTTAAATCCCAATAAGAAGTTACTGCATATTAAATGCAATAAGTTAACTCCAATGTTATCCTATGGGTGAGGCAGGCCTTGCAGTAGAGGAGGGTTTTTTGCTACCAGGACATGTAAAACTTAAAAGTACATGTCAACATTTTTAAATATCAGCACCATGCCATCTGATATGTTCAGGGTCTACCATAAGAGTAACATGCATTTAAAAGAAATATTTTGAACTTTGGGCCTGGCCAAAGGTTTCTTTTGTAGGGCAAAATGACAGTTTAAAACTGCACACACAGTCTGCAAAGACCAACTTCAAACATGTTTGACAGGCTATTTAAGTGGGTGGCACAATCAGTGCTGCAGGCCTAATAGTGGCATTTGATTTACAGACTCTAGGAACCTGCGTAACCACTTTACTAGGAAATATGCCAATTGGGTAAAAAGTAAATTCTACCCTGTTTAGATGAGAGAGCACATGCACTTTAGTATGGGTTAGCAGTGGTAAAGTGTGCAGAGTCCTAAACACCAACAAAAATGGGATCAGAAAGCAGGAGGGTGAATGCAAAAAGTTTAGGGATGACCCTGCAGAAAGGGCTAAATCCAACACAAGATATGCAGGACCTTGTGGATGATATAAACCTTATTATAGTGAAGTCGTTTTTCATGGGGTCCAATTGAAGCGTTAGGACACTAGAGAAGTAGTCAAATTTCTTTTATCCAGAATTAAGAGGGCAGCTGTGTGGGGCACAGCTCTAAGGAGGACAATTTGAACATTTGGGAGTCTGGTGAGTAGAGCATTCCCATAATTTAGTCTTGAAAAAACAAGTGCCTGGACTACAGACTTTAAGTCTTGATCAAGGATGAACTTTCTGGTGAGCTGACATTGTGCTTTCCTGACTTTAACAGAAGTTTGATTTTGGAGGTTAAGCCAGTTGTCAAGGATGAATCCCAAGGATGTGCCGTTATCCACAATACCTGGTTTAAAGTCTAGGGGCGAGCATGAGTTAATCTAGGAAGGAGGATGGAATTTTTGGAGGAGATTAGTGGTAATTCTGTTTTTCTATGTTTTAGTTTTATGTGGATGTCATACCATCCACTTTTGAATTTTGATCAGGGCGTTGTCAAGCAGGAAGATGGTATTCATGGAGGAACTCAGGGTATCAACTTCATATTGTCGATAGAGTATGTTAGAGTTTTGGAGGATCTATCCAAATGGTTTCAGGTAGAGATAAAAAAGAGTATTGGCCAAAATTGAGCCTTGTGGTACCATTTGCAGTAGACTGACCTTGCTCAATATGGAACTTTCTATTTAAACATATTTGAGAGCGGTTCAGTAGATACGAAGTGAACCAGATGAGAACGGTTCCCTCTAAGCCCATTCAATTCTTCAAAACGTTAAGAAGTAAGCACTAGTTGACTCTATCAAAAACTGCCAAAAGGTCCAGATCGACATTTAGGCAACATTTACCTGAGTCAACCACTTGAAAAAGGGCAGTCTCACTGCTGTAACCATGTCTAAATCCATTCTGGAATTTATTAAGGGGTTTATTGTCCTGGATATGAAGAGGGGAGTTGGGAAGCTATGCATCTTTTAATCACCTTCCCTATGGAGAGACAGGATAGAAAATGTTAAAGTCACTTACATTAACAAATGTGTTTTTCAGGAGGGGAGAAGCTTGAACAATATGTTGCATAAGTGATGAGTTAAACAATGTGACCCAGGAGGGTAGCAGGTGTTTGGCATAGTTAAATGGTGGTGGTTCCAGGCATATCACCATTGAAGTGGTATCAAGGATTAACCTTGGCAAAAGTTTCCAGAAGCTCAGTTTCTGAGATTTTGTCAAAATAATCCAGATTGGCTGTGCCTTGCAGATTAACTTGTGGTCGGCAGGGCTGACAAAATTTGGAAGATAAAGGAAAATGGACTTGACTTTCTCAGTGAAGGCGTTTTTGCACTCATTCTCCAGTGCATGGGCTATTTTGCTGGAAGTATGGCTATTTAACTGTTTGATCATTTCAAAGAGAAGTTTTGAGCAAGTCTTGGAGGCATCCAGAAGTGATATGATGTGAAAAAACTTAGCTCTGAAGATTTGAGATTTATATCTTATTCTAGCTATTTTAGGATAAGTCAGATTATAAGGTGAAGGTGACTGTCTAAGGTATTTTTGAGTTTCCTCAGGTGCTTCTTAAAGATCTGTAGGGAACCAGGGATGTTATGACTTTGGTCTTTTCTACTTGTTCGTCAGAGCGAACACTTCAGTGAGACCCTTCATGTACCTATTGTAATTATCAATTGTAGAATGAATGTCAAGCTGAAATCCGGGATGGTGAGATGTTTACTACGAGCCCCGGAAGCAAGAGTGCTACATCTAAGTTCTTAGACTGGCCAGCGTTTTTCTGGTGAACAAAAGCTATCATGAAAGGAATTTATAGATGATCAGAACAGATGATCAGACAGCTCCACTGTGATGGGGTCATCGGCAGTAAATGAGGTATCCATTGAGATAATCAGGAACTTTACAGTGTAAGGAAATAAGGCAGTGTTGAAGTTCATTGACAATTAGAAGAAAGAGAATACATTGACAAATGTGTCACTGGCATTGCCCCAGCGCACACTGAAATCACTGAGGAAGATGCTGGATATCATCATTTGGGTAATGATGAATTCAGTGAAGTTGTTATTTTCACTGGGGATGGTAGAAGATATTGAGTCTACTATTAGATATCTTGTGAGCAGCGATTTCCAGGGAGAGGCATAGGAAGGAGCAAAACTGAGACATGGGAAGTCTTCTGTAGTTCAACACGTTTGTATGGATAACAGCTACACCACCACTATCTCTGTCTGCTTGATCACAGCATAGACTGGAGTAATGGACCACAAGAAAGAGGTCAAAGACATTGTTTGAAGAATCATTGAACTAGGATTCAATCAGAACTACAATATAGAGGTAGAAGTTCACAATAGTGTCAGAAATTTCCGGCAAATATTGTATTGCTGAATGGAAATTGTGAGGCAGACACTGAAGCGAGGTGTGACAGATTCTGGACAAATAGATGATTTGATGGGTACTTCAGTAAGGTTAACAAGACCCTGTTGGATGGGTAGGATGGGTCTGTGGCCTGACATGATGGGTATAGAGAAGATGGCAGTAGTTTGCAAGTCTGGAGGTAGTGCAAGATACTTCATACTTTTCTGTGAGTTCAAGAAGTTCACCGTTAATCAGGGATGATATGATTCTCTTGGGGTGAGAAGCAAAATAAATCATCTGTACTCAAAGTTTGCTAGGAATATACCTTAAGGGCCGACAGTTGAGTGATCGTTCAGCATGCAAGTACCACTTGAGGCAAGCAATATAGTTGACTGACGACTTTGGAAAGGACTTCAATGTTTTCAGTTACATTGGTCAGGAATGATAGTGGACTCGGATGGAATAAGCCATTGAGTGGAAAGATATGGGTTGCCAATAAGGGCTGTGGGAGGGGCAAAGAGTTTTAATGCCATGTTGTAGCTATGAGGAGCCCCATGGTTGAGTAGTGAAGGTGTGTTTTAGGGACCCTGAGGGAGGAGAGGGGGCTGAGAGAGTATGAAGGGGACTGAGGATGAGGTGAGGCAGAGACAAGAGGTTAATTGGAGGATATTGGATGTGGTGTGAAGGTGGAAGTGCAAGAGGGTTGAGATCTGGATCTAGAAAGAATAAGGGATGGTTTAGGACTCGGAAGGGTAAAATGAGGTTTAAAAGGTGAGGGAAAGAAGGGATGGGCAGCTTGGCATTCTAATAGAGGGGATGGCTGTCAGAACAGTTAACAAAAAGGAGGGTGAGAGGAAGGGGTGGTTAGGCAATGAACTTTGAAGCAGAGGAGAAACTACTAAAACAGTTGCTGGGATGCACAAGGTCAGTATCTCATTAGTTGTGATTCTGTCTTGGTCATAGCAGGAATGGAGGGAATAGGTGCAAGAATGGCATAAGTAGAGGATAAAAGAGTGGTCAAGAAAGGGTGAAAGAGGTGAATGAACAGGGTCAGATTCTCATAATTTGCTTGGACCTTGCCATTATTAAAGATGGAAATGAATAGGTAGCCATCATGCAATCATTTTAGATATCAGTCATCAAGGAGATATGAAGGAACTTTTGTATTGTATTATTCAAAAATCAGTATCAAGACCAATGAGAAGTAGGTTAATTTTGAGGATACAGTAAAACTGGTCAGCAATAAATGGTTCTGTGATTTTTTTCAGGATCTTTTGTTTGAAGTTTTTCAGTGTCATAGTTGGATACATTCGTGAGAAATGAGATTTCCTAGAAGTTTGGGCCTCATTAAATACGGTATTTTGTGAGGGGACATTTTCAAAGACTAAAATTAAAAACATGACGATTCAAAAGTGGGCAATTTTCTTTTAATTAGAACTTGGCAAATCTTCAGCCCTTAATTGTTAGAGCTTATTCCGCAGTTGTATTCAGGGTGGGTGCAAAGGGCTGTCTTCTTGCTCTAAAAGTACAAGGTCTGAGTAATGGACTTTTCTTTCGCTCCATGGTACACATATGGTAATAGAGTGACAATTTTATAATAAGTCAGTGCTACGTCTATCTAATGCAATGACAAATTAACAACTGCCTTCAGCCATGTTCAGGGAACATTTCATTAGCTAAACATCCATGAATTGTAGGTCATTGTTCCTTAGAGCTAATTTGCATTCAGTCCCAAAGGAGCTGCAAATACTTGTGATCTTGATACACTATCTCATGGTGAAAGCAATTAAATATATGTATGGCTCATTAAACCAAAGAGAGATGGGTATAACACGCTTCTCACTGCTGAGTCATTTCCAAGCTTATAACAGTGAACGAGAAGTTAAGCAAGTTTTTACTTTAGAAAATGCACTTCGCTTTTTCTATAGAAAGTAGTGGTTGTTTCCATGTTCAAATGTGGGAGGGCGAACCACAATCTTTATTTTGTGCAAATAATTTGTTTCAGGAGTTGCAACCCTGCCAAGTAACATGTGTCAAGGGTTAAACTAATGCATTTTAGTGGTAGTAGCCCCATCACCTCTTTATAATGCATTAGTCAAGCATAATATAGGTCCTGCGAAGTAAGATGAGGCACTGCATTTTATTAAAGACAAAAGCAACCACTGCTGGTGTGCTGGGCTGCTTGCTGCCAAGTTCTGCATTAAGAGCTAGCTCACTGGCTCAGCCGGGCTGTCAAGGCTGGGCTTTGATATGGGAAAGAAGTGTCAGAACTCTTCCACTGTAACACACACTGGCTTCCAAAGCATTTACCTTCCGCTCAGTCCCTGTAAACAAATTTACACCAGGCCGCGAACAGCCTCACTCTGGGCCATATGGACATATGCTGTGACAGGAAACCAAAGAAAACCAGAACCTGGGCCTACCTTCACTTGGATCCGGCGTCTTCTATTGGTTTAAGACAACATGCCCGCAGTGAACCTGTCAGAAACCCCTCCAGATGGCCTATTACCGTCAATATAAGTAGTACATGACTCTGTTATAGGTTTGGGAAATGTTGGCCCCAGTTTATTTAAAACTGATTTACAACCTGTTTGCCCTGCTTTTATGAGGGCCATAAATCATTCCGTCATTTCAGATGTATGTGCAAAATGGGGTAATGCGTTGTCATAAATCATCTTATCACCCATGAGGTTAAAAGCCCCTGGGTTATGCTTACATTGTTAAGGTTTGTCATTACACACTTCGCATCTTAACAGCCCCCATATATTTTAATATCTGCATGTCATCTGTCTATCAATAATTTGCCACCAATCACTCTTGCATTTAGCCCTTTGTGTATCTTGCCCCCTGGCATTGGCTTTATTCCTTTTCTATATATAGGAGGGTACTCATTTCTTTTTAGGCTTAACTCGCTACCTTGTTTAGTTCTTGTATCCTGCTCTCTGGTCAACCTGGGCTGCGAGTGCCTTGTTTCAAGTACCTCCCCCGACTGACTTACCCTGCTGTGAGGCATCCCAAGGTAAGTAGCCCTGCCACCCTGCTGTGTTGGGTGGGGCCTTTCTTGTTATTTCGCTGACCTTCTCTGCCACACCGCCTTTGGGTTTACCACCCAAAGAGGTGGCTCCCCCATCATGATCCTTCCATTCGCAGCCTGCAAGTTGCAGTGCTGCCCACAAGTTTTTCCAGAACACCTCTGTCCCCAGGGAAGACAGGGTGTCCCTTCTTCTGCAAAGTATTCTGGACTCTGCAAGTTGATTAGCCTGTGTCTGATGCTTCCCCAGCCATTTTGTACCCATACTTTTTTCACTGATATGTTAAGCTTTTTCCTTGATTTGTCTAGAGCCCCTGTAGAATTTGCCCCCTTCCACTTCCGCCTGGGCATGATTTCTGACCAGATCAACATTGATTTGTGCAGGCGCCTTGCAACCATTGTGAAGTTCCCCCTAATAGGCCCTTCCTCCCTAGTTGGGCTAGATCGTTGCCCCCTAGGTGTATTATTAACACATAAGGCCCTTTGCACTGCGCGGCTATGATCTCTTCTAGCCTGTCTTGCAGATGTTCCCTTTTCATGCCTGGGAAACCGAACCATACTACCCTTGTCTGTTTCGGGTGTTGTTCCTTCATGGAAGCTCTCGAAAGCCACCAATCTTGGGCTTCATTTGCCAATTGCCTTTATGCCTGCTGCTGACATGCCGTGTTGAGCTGCCCATGTCTGAGGCCATTTCTTGGTGCACCATTTGTCTTTTACTATGGCCCCAAAGCCTGTGCTGCCTGCTGCGTATGTGTAAAGCTCCATCTGCTTCGCAGACACCCAGCCCTCTCTCCACATTAGCGTGCCATTAAAATTTACCAAAAACTCAAGCCCGGCTGCCAGGTCCTGTTTCACCCCTCCTTTCATTCTGACGTGGTGGTGTTTTTTCTCCAGCCCCCTGGTTAAGTGTGAAATTTGCCTCGCAAAAACCCTTACTGCTGGGATGACCCTTCCCGCAAAGTCAGTTTTCCAATCAGTTCCTGTAGCTCACCCAGTGTCGCCTTCTGCTTGCCCAGGAGCCCTTTAATGTCCTTTGCTAGGTCCTCTACTTTGTCTTGGGGGATGCGGGATGTGCCTACTACTGAGTCCAGTTCGATGCCCAGGGAAACTAGCTTGGTGGTGGGGCCTGTGGTTTTGTCCTCGGACAGCAGGACCCCTAGCTTAGCTGGCACCTGTTATCAGCACACTAACACCCCACACCGGGAGAAGTCCCTAGGTCAGGCTTGCTTGCTGCGGGACCAAGGTGAGTGCCTGCCATTCACAGATTAAAATAGAGTAGAAGCAACATGTGTAGCGCAATGAGACTCGGGTTGGCTGTAGGAACCTCTGATGATCCTTTTAGTGGCAATCAGCAGCAATGGCCCTGCCTGACAGGGACGACCCTGGCTTGCCTGTTTTACTGAGTCTCAGATAAAGAGAGCACAACAGAGAATGCCATGCATGTAGTGTCATGCCAGTGACGCAACTGGTGCGCGGAAGGACCTAGATTACAACACCCTGCAGTGGTGGGCTGTATGAGTTCCACTCTCTGTGGGCATAAGTGGTGCAGCCCCGGAGTCACGTGGGCTCAGTTTAAAAAGTTCCATCCTGACACAGAGCCTATGTCAGGACGAGGTCAACACTAAATACTGTGTGTGTATCTTTTATTGAAAGGCCTACTGTGCATCCCTATGAGGCCCGCCTCGACGTCCCAGAATGGGAGCTGCGAGCGGTAAAGTAGCGTCGCTATCCCTCAACATAACAACACAGTCCAGTCAGGCTGATGTACTGGAGGATTTAGATTGGCAGTTAGTGGGGACTTGTCACAGACAGGTCAGTCACAGAAACCCTCCTGTGGAACTAAGTACCACATTGGGTCAAGGCACCACAGACAGGTCAGTTACAGCAACGCTCCTAGGGAACTAAGTAGCACATTGGGTCGAGGTACTAAGTTATGATCTCGGTCCAGGAGGACTCCGGAGACTAGTGCAAGAGGGCCCTTAGGGTCAGAATCGCAGTTCTTGGCTCAAGCTTGCATCTTTTACTGAACCTCAGCTGAAAGCAGGCAATGATGTACAGTGCATGGAGGATGGCTGGGTGACTCACTAATTAACTGTCAGTGTCCGGTCTTGGCTCAGTGAGCGCAACACTGAGATTAGTGGCCTCCCAACTGAAGCATTTTATGGCAGTTTAAAGACCTTTAAAGAACTCCTCATTGCTCAAAAGTGATTCATTTCTGATATTTTTTTACATGGGCTTCACTGGTTTTACTTGCACTGAACTGTCACACAAAGCAATCTAAAACTTGGTAGCAATGGAACCCCACAGCAAAAACTCCAAGGAGATTGAGAAGCAGAACCCAAAGGCAAAGATACGCATCTCCCAAGACGCGGTGTCCCATGGTGCACAGGAAAAGGCAGAGAAGGGAAGCAGCCACACATGACACACATGCCAACCCTCCATGAAGAGAAAAGGTACAAGAAGGCAGCCTCCTAAGAAAGCACCAAACCGGCAGTGTGGGCATGTGATTCAAGAAAACATTGCTTCAAAAAACAAGTCCTTAGCTAAAAGAAACCAACTTAAGACATTTCCCAAGAATATGTGTGTTCTGCTGTGGAGTCTGAGAAATATCATTTGCAAGAAAAGCCCACTTGAAGCAAGAAATGGCCATGTTTTGTTCTCATTTCTCTGGCGCATACATCCAAATCCATTTAGTTAACATGAATTACGAGAAATGCAAATTACACTCAAAGTCTGTCCCCTTCGACATGTCAGAAGCTATGGTGGTAGGGATGGGTGGGACCGAATTTGAAGCATACATCCTGTGCTTTTTTCCTGTTTCGGAGAGGTGGGATCCGCCTCGAAAGCAATGACTGGCAGAAGGGCAAGGGACACAGAAGTGAATATGAAGAGCTCCCCAACTTATATACATTTTGGGGGGTTATTGTATTTTTCTTTTCCAGGGCATTTTTTGAGCTGCCCTGCTATTCCGTGGACCATAGATTTTTGCCTGAGAGAGTCACAACTGCGAAGCTCCGCCCAGTTTCTCTATGACCTGTGAAATGCTTTGTGCCACATGGGAGCTGCGCAGTTCACAGCTGCTCTAGTACTCTGTTTGTCAGTTGTGAACATAGCATTGAGACAACTCGGACAGCTGGAGTTGCTGCCATGCTCGACGTTGTCCCGCTGCGCTTGGTGGCAGATGAAGAAGCGAAACAGATCAGTTTACTTGTCCCCCTTTTATTACATTTTTCATTTAAATCTGCTCTAATGTTGTTTGGGTGGGCACAGAGACGCAGTGCAGATCACAGCTTGCCTATACTCTCTATTTTATTAAACCCCCCCCCCCAGGCAAGGACGAGGAGGGACAGGACATATACTCCAACAATAGAATCAGTCAATCAATCAATATTTGTAAAGCGCGGCTACTCACCCGTGAGGGTCTCAAGGCACTGGGGTGAGAGGAGAGGCCTCATCTGAAAAGCCACGTCTTGAGGTTCTTCCTGAAGATGGTGAGCGATGGGCTTTGTCTGAGGTGCAGGTGGAGGTTGTTCCTGCTCTCTGCTGCAGTGTAGGTGAAAGATCATCCTCCGGCGCTGGTTTTGCGGATGCACTGAGTGTATGAATTACTCACAGCCCTACAGGCAAACCTCTGTAACCAACCTCCTTGCAGCAGAGTTTATCCCATGCAAAGCTGGGCATAGGCCTTGCAGCAAACCTCCACTAACCATGGCTAAAGGCCAGGTTTGGCCTCATTGGAGTTTGGTCATAGGCCTTGTGACAATTCATCAGCCGTAGGTCACTTGCAGTGTGGGTCGGCACAGGACCTGGCCTGTGGCCAAACCACAGTGAATATGGACAAAGGCCATGTGCAGGAAAGGCTCAGCCACTTAATGGCTTGGGCAAAGGGCCTGGGGACAATCATATTATAGCACCCAAATCCTAAGTACAGCAGGAGTTTGCTGCCCAGTGCACTCTGAGCAGGGCCTGACCGCAAGCTATGGAATGTTAATGACTGCATTGGCCTTATTAAGACTTGCCTAGATGTAGTGGTGTTAATTCCACACCTCAGAGTTAATGCTACTGGGGGATCCAAGAAGTCCAGGAAATCCCATGAGTAATGAGGAGCTGACAAGGAGTCCAGGTCACCCAATAAGTCCTCATTCTCCCCTACAGTTTCCCCCCGATATTTTGGCTGCTGAAAACTCCATGGTAAACATGAATGCCCTTGGTAAATCTGCTATTGGACCAGTGACAGGGATCATGTGTCTGAAAGCTGGTGGAATGTGCAGAACATGTGGGTTGTGGAAGGACTAGCTGATGAATAGGGGAACCGTTAATGCTGTTGGTGCCGTGGCACCAGGACCGAGGAGTGCAGAGGCCCACATCATTTTTCCTACTCAACTGTAGGCAGGCAAGGGTGATATTTTTTATGCTTGCACTTGGGCCTGTAGTATCCTTGCTGTGATATTACAGAGATCATCTGAAAAAGGAGAAATTGAATTGGCTGCAGTATTCATTGGGTCAAATAAATGTTTCTGACCTCCTCTGCGGCCACTGCTCTAGCTTATAGATGTCCCTTATACTGCAGAGAACGCCAATGGACGTTTGCTTTCAGCAACCTGACATGCATAGAAAAATAGCTTTCCTGGAAGCATTCTCTAGACATCTTCCTCAGTCTGGCATGGATACTGCGGAACAAAAGCACATCCCTCAGCAGGAATCACCCACACTATAATGTCAGCCTAAGTGTCACGCAGTGTTATGCCAGGCAGAGCATTGTGTGCAGTGGCATCTCGTGCTTCTTCCAGAAAATGTCAGGCTATCAGCAAGCTTCTCATGCATTAGCAATTACTGGCTATTCTGTATTAGTCGGCAGGCATTCTGATCTCAGGACTTCATTTATGGCGTGCCTTTAACATAAAAGTTGTTAAACAGGAAAGCATTGCTCGTACTTTTCCAAGGTTAAAATGAGTTTGTATATCTATTCACACAACTTCAGATTAAGCCGCTTACAGAGTTAAATGTTCTGCATAAATCTACCTAGGAAACAATTCTGGGCTATTGCATGTAGAGTTGACACTGAGCTCTACTGTAAGAAGTTATGTTTTTATTCGGGGAAGTGACTACCCACCTTGATGAGTAATAATCCAAGTCCTGGACAGGATGAAGCCTTAAAGTCATTAAATTAACCTAAGATCAACCCCCTTATAGGCATTGTCGCAGGACAGACATGTTTAACTTAGGACACTGTGTAAGGCATTTATGCAGTACCATAAGAAAACAAAGTCAATACAAATCCCAAACTGAATTAGAAAGAGTAAACTTTAATAAATGAAATTACGCTAAAATGACAAAAATCCAAAAGGAGAACCAGAGATATGAATTTCTAAAGTTTTAAATAAAAACGGTGACAAAAAGAGTTAAGTGCCAACTGCAGTCAGCTGGACACAATGAACAGGGACCTAGACATCGGCCCATTGTGATGGAGTCAGATATAATAACCAGGTGCAACCTGATCAGAAGTTTTACTTTGGGACTTGGGGCCAGATGTCGCAAAGGTTTTTACCCATTCTGTGTCTATGGGAAAAAGTGTTCGTACATATGGCCCTTGGTCTCAAAAATGGAAGTTCAAAATCTTCAGCAGAGCAAGAATGAATGAATGAACGGGTTTCTTGTACAGCACAACTGTCACTCGCAATACAGCATCCTGGGACTGAGCATGGGCCTAACAACAACTAGTAAAATCGAAAAAAGGATTAAATTAAAGAGAAGCAAAGAGAGTCAGGGGCAACAAACAGCCAGGTCTTCAGACTTTTTTTAAAATATGGCTTCACTATCTATAGAGCAAAGGATATTGGGGAATTTGATTGCAAGCATTGGTTCCAAGTACCAAAAAGGACTTTCCCCCACGGGTCTTTAATCTACTAGGGGGGGACTTTAGGACATTGACAGTAGAAGATCTAAACACCCTCTGTGTTTTGTAGTGTGTAAAACAGGCTGTGAAGTATTTTGGTCCACTAGAGTTGAATGCCCTGAAGACCAATAAGAGCATTTTGAATAGTACCCCCTATGGATGGGTAGCCATTGAAGCGTTTCAACGCAGTGGAAGCAAAACTTTGCTTAGGAAGTTTCAACATTAGTCTGGCATCAGCATGTTGAACCATTTGGAGCTTGTGAAGTAGCTGCTTGGAGGCACCTGCAAACAAAATGTTGGAGCAGTCTAGTCTAGACGTTATTAGAGCAAAGGCAACCGTTTTACTGGCCGTGAATGGATTTTTTATTTTTTTTAAATGGAAGTGACTTTATCAATTGAAAACACATTCTTGCTATTGCCACAGCTTGGGGTGGAAGGAAAGGATGGTGTCAAACTTTACTCCCAAATTCCTAGCAACTTGCGCAGTGGCAGGAAGCGGAGGGACAGATATGGGCCAACATTGGGTAGGGGGAAATATGTTCGACTTACTGAAGAGTAAAATTTCGGTTTTATCCGAGTTAAATTTAAGATGGTTGTTTTGCATTCAGAGGATGAAATTAGTGAAGCAGTTTTGAAAATTATGTTAAGAACCAAAGAAGCTTTTATCTAAAATAGTTTAATCCAAGAAAAAGCCTTGTGTGAAATGCCACATTCCTGAATTCACCAGAGGAGTACAGAGTGGGAGATTATATCAAATGCAGAAGAGAGATCCAATAAAATCAAGACCACGTTATTCTCAGCATCTAGGGTAATTCTTATGATTTCAATGAAGTAGGTTGTAGCTAGAGAAGGCTCCATGGGGTCCGACAGCCATTGGATGCAGTCCGGTGAAGCTGTTGGTTTTTGGCGTGAAAGCTCAGCAGTGGAGAAATTCGAATTTTGCACCCAGAGTGTCATGACTGGTGCCATTCGCTCTTACCTTGCAGTTCAGAACATAGCCTCGCAGATCCAATTCCCTGCCCTGACCGTTCAAACTCGTGAGGTCCTACGCAAACTGAAGGAGGATTGATCAGAATTGAGGAAGAGGATCTCGCTTAGTAGTGCCTCCTATTATTCAATGAGCTGTCGACCTCAAAGAAGTAAGGGAAAGGAGAGAAGAGAGTGCTTGATTATCTATGGTATTTCTCGCCTCAGGACTAGCTTTATTCTCCTCCAACTGTTGTGTCCGCCTCCGCCTTTCCAGCTTTTCTAGGAAGTATCTGCGAAGCAGCTCTTGGGTGTCCTGCACCGAGCAAAAGGACATGAGGACAGACAATGCTTTGGTAAGCAACTGTACCTTGCACAGATGCTTGTGGAACTAGACTTAAGGCCTGATTCAGAGTTTGGCAGATGGAGTACTCCATCACAAACATGACAGATATCCCGTCTGCTGTATTACTATGCCTTTATATGCTATGGACATAGTAATAAGGTGGACAGAATATTTGTCACATTTTTGACAGACTAACCCGTCCGCCAAACCCTAAATCAGTCCCATAGTTACCTAAAGAAGATATAAAACAACCCAATTACCCAAGTGTAACATGTACTTTTCATAAACTAACACACACACACACACACAAGATACACTCTCCAACTTGAACCAGCCCAGAACCATTCTCTAAAGTCTTTAGTCTTTCAAATAATCCCTGTAGGAAGCTGGCTCTGTATATACTTTATCAAAATGAGATATAGGCCCTCATTCTGACCTTGGCGGTCGGCGGAGAGGCGGCGGTCGGACCGCGAACAGACCGGCGGTATTAAAAATGGCATTCTGACCCTGGCGGGAACCGCCAACACAGCCCGCCAACTTAACACTCCGACCGCCACAGCGGTACAAACAAACAGCGCGGCGGTTCCCGCCAACAGCCCGGCGGCAGACAAAGTACCGCCCACCCTATTACGACCCACCAATCTGCCACCTTTTCCGGGGCGGGAGCACCGCCGATAAGAACACGGCGGAAACAGACTACGAACGGGAAAACGCTCACCTCTACGCACTCCAGGCGAGATTCCGGCAGTATGGAGCCAGAGTTACAGGTCATCCCCGCACTCCTATTCCTCCTCATATACCAGGAGCACGCCCGGCGGCGCGGAAGACATCGGTGAGTACTGCACCTACGACACAGGGGAGGGAAAAGATTACCGGCACACACCCACCCACCCACACCCACTACAACACACACATCAATGCATTTCCACAGATCACTGTCACAACCCACAAACCACCCCCCTCCGAAATAATGCAAAGACCAAAAGAAGAGATCATAAACGGGCAGATATATTGAAATATGTACGCCATTAATCCCAAAAAATAAATAAACTATGTACAAAATATATACAGCTACTAAATGTAGTCCAACCACTGTCCGTGGATCACAGGGGTCCTGTGCAAAGGGGCAAGGCCCAGTCCCACGACAAGAACTCCACGGAGAGAACACTGCAGGGGCATCAGAAAGAAAATAGGACAGGCACCTCAGGGGGAAGGGAAGGGGGGGCACCTCAGCCACTTGAGTACACGACGCCAGATCCACGAGAGGACTCCATGACCACTGGGCCATCCTGGGGAGAGCAAAGCCACAGTCCATACAGTCCATACAGTGGGTGGCCTGCCCACTGGGCCATCCTGGGGAGAGCAAAGCCACAGTCCAAACAGTCCATACAGTGGGTGGCCTGCCCACTGGGCCATCCTGGGGAGAGCAAAGCCACAGTCCATACAGTCCATACAGTGGGTGGCCTGCCCACTGGGCCATCCTGGGGAGAGCAAAGCCACAGTCCAAACAGTCCATACAGTGGGTGGCCTGCCCACTGGGCCATCCTGGGGAGAGCAAAGCCACAGTCCATACAGTGGGTGGCCTGCCCACTGGGCCATCCTGGGGAGAGCGAAGCCACAGTCCAAACAGTCCATACAGTGGGTGGCCTGCCCACTGGGCCATCCTGGGGAGAGCAAAGCCACAGTCCATACAGTCCATACAGTGGGTGGCCTGCCCACTGGGCCATCCTGGGGAGAGCAAAGCCACAGTCCAAACAGTCCATACAGTGGGTGGCCTGCCCACTGGGCCATCCTGGGGAGAGCAAAGCCACAGTCCATACAGTCCATATAGTGGGTGGCCTGCCCACTGGGCCATCCTGGGGAGAGCAAAGCCACAGTCCAAACAGTCCATACAGTGGGTGGCCTGCCCACTGGGCCATCCTGGGGAGAGCAAAGCCACAGTCCAAACAGTCCATACAGTGGGTGGCCTGCCCACTGGGCCATCCTGGGGAGAGCAAAGCCACAGTCCATACAGTCCATAACAGACCCCACTGCCACTGGAGGAGGCAAGTTGGCCAGAGGACATCCTGCAGCCCTGCCCGAGATAGATCCTGCCCTGCCACGTCTGCCAAAGGGCCAGCGGTTCTTGCCCTGAAGGGCCCAGTTCAGCGGTTCTTGAGACGGCGGGGCCCAGTTCAGCGGTTCTTGAGACGGCGGGGCCCAGTTCAGCGGTTCTTGCCTTGAAGGGCCCAGTTCAGCGGTTCTTGAGACGGCGGGGCCCAGTTCAGCGGTTCTTGCCTTGAAGGGCCCAGTTCAGCGGTTCTTGAGACGGCGGGGCCCAGTTCAGCGGTTCTTGCCTTGAAGGGCCCAGTTCAGCGGTTCTTGCCTTGAAGGGCCCAGTTCAGCGGTTCTTGAGACGGCGGGGCCCAGTTCAGCGGTTCTTGCCTTGAAGGGCCCAGTTCAGCGGTTCTTGCCTTCAAGGGCCCAGTTCAGCGGTTCTTGCCTTGAAGGGCCCAGTTCAGCGGTTCTTGAGACGGCGGGGCCCAGTTCAGCGGTTCTTGCCTTGAAGGGCCCAGTTCAGCGGTTCTTGCCTTGAAGGGCCCAGTTCAGCGGTTCTTGAGACGGCGGGGCCCAGTTCAGCGGTTCTTGCCTTGAAGGGCCCAGTTCAGCGGTTCTTGAGACGGCGGGGCCCAGTTCAGCGGTTCTTGCCTTGAAGGGCCCAGTTCAGCGGTTCTTGCCTTGAAGGGCCCAGTTCAGCGGTTCTTGAGACGGCGGGGCCCAGTTCAGCGGTTCTTGCCTTGAAGGGCCCAGTTCAGCGGTTCTTGCCTTCAAGGGCCCAGTTCAGCGGTTCTTGCCTTGAAGGGCCCAGTTCAGCGGTTCTTGAGACGGCGGGGCCCAGTTCAGCGGTTCTTGAGACGGCGGGGCCCAGTTCAGCGGTTCTTGCCTTGAAGGGCCCAGTTCAGCGGTTCTTGAGACGGCGGACGGTCTATGGCCAACTGCTAAATGCCTGGTGGTGCCCTCCTGGGCAGCGGGGATGGTGCTCCTTCACTGCCCACCTGGGCTGTGGGTGGTGGGGCCCTCCTGGCCAGCTGGGCTGGGTCCTCCCTGGGCAGCGGCTATGGGGCTGGTGGGCTCTCCCGGGGCAGCTGTGCCGGTTCCTCCCGGGGCAGCGGCTATGGGGGTTGTGGGCTCCTCCTGGGCAGCAGGCCTGCTGCCTGACCTCTCCAACTTGCTGCCCTTGCCCTCCTTAGTCGTCGGCCTGTGGCCCTTTCCTCCCTTTGGAGCTGTGGCTGGTGACTGTCTCTGGGTGGTGTCCGGGGGGGATGTAGAAGGCGGGCTCCTGCGGCGCCCCTTCCGCCTTCTGCTCCTCTTCCCAGGGGGTGGGCTGGCTGTCCCCTTGCTGCTGGGCGAAGATCCAGACATGCGGGCTGGCGGGCTCCAATACCCCTGCACCCTTGTCAAGGGGGCTGCAGGGCTGGTGGTGGCTGAGGTGCTCTTCTTACCCCGACGAGAAGGAGGGGGGGGCTCAGGGTCAGGAAAGAAGTTAGTAGTGGCCAGGAAGAGCTTCTTGGGACAATGGAGAGTGGTAGGTACAGTGGGAATGGGAGTGGAGGGAGAGGATGTGGTTGTAGGTGAGTCACGTTTGCTGTCTTTGGGTGCAGGTGCAGGAGGGATAGGCTGTCGTGAGGTGGATGGCTGTTGGGTGGGTGGGTGGCTGCGTTTGTGTGGTGTGGAAGAGGGGGTGACAGACACAGTGGGAGAGGACACAGGGGACGTGTAAATGGCAGTGGGGGTGGTGACTGCACGTGTGCGGACTGGAGTGGAGGGTGTGCTGGTGATGGAAACACTGGCTGATGGTGAGGTGAATGGAGGTGTGAGTGTAGACGTCACAGGGAGGGAGGAGGGAGACGAGGAGGTGGGGGTCACAGAGGTGGTAGTGACTGTTGGCATGTCTGCATCGGAATGTTGCGTGTGTGAATGTCTGCGTGATCTGTGGTGCTTATGTTTGGATGAGCTTCTCTTGGGTGTTGAGGTGTGTGCAGGCTGGTCTGATGGTGTGGGTGGGACAGGCAGAGGAACAGGAGACTGGGAGGAGGGAGTTAGTAGAGGCAGGCAGGAGACAGGGACAATGGCTGCCGTCAGTGCTGAGGCCAGAGCCTGGAACGATCGCTGATGGGCAGCCTGACCCGAATGAATGCCCTCCAGGTACGCATTGCTGCGATGAACCTCCCTCTCCACCCCCTGGATGGCATTCAAAAGGGTAGTCTGCCCAACAATGAGCGTTCGGAGGAGGTCAATGACCTCCTCACTGAGGGCAGCGGGGGTAACAGGGGCAGGGCCTGAGGTGCCTGGGGCGAAGGAGATGCCCGGCTTCCTGGCAGAGCGGGCACGGGGCGAACGCGGAGGGGCTGCTGGGAGGGCGGAGATGGTGCGCTGGGTGGCGGCTGTACCTGTAATGGCGGGGGGCACGGATGGTGCCACCCCCGCAAGGGAGCCCCCTTCCGAGGACGTGTCCGTGTCGCTGCAGGGTCCAGTCGTCCCCGTCGTGGAGCTCCCCTCGCCCTCCGTCTCACTGGTCCAGTCTGACTCTGTGGCATGGCCCTCCTGGGCCATGTGAGATGCAGCTCCCTCCTGCCCCGATGCCACTTCTCCTCCGCCTGATGATGCTGATGCACACAAGCACAGAAAGACAAACAAAAAGGGGGGGGGAGAGAGAAATAAAGGGATATTGATTACATGGATCTCCGGTACAGTTAGCGGACATGACAGACACAGATGCCCCCTGCACTAAGTTGCGCACTTGGGGTCCGCTACGCATTCCGTGGAACATGCCCTACACGCCTAGAGTTGACAACTGCACCCATGGATGACACGGCCCAGGGATGGCTGTACTGACACACTACTGAGGGTGGTGGCTGGGGACACAGGGGCTTACGGGGGTGCCCAGCCTACAGATATCGCCCTGGCCTAGGGGGACCCACAGCCCTCCTCCCCCACCCAGACACCTCCACTGCGCAACAACAGAGTAGATAATGCTTGGACTCACCCCCTTGTGTCTGCTGTGCTGCCCTCACGCGCCCATCCAAATCAGGGTAGGCCACCGCCAGGATCCGGAACATCAGGGGGCTCAGTTGACGGCAGGCACCCCGCCTACGTTGGGAGGCCATCCCCAGCAGAGACTCGGCGGTCTTCTTGGTCCCGCGGCGGATGTCCTCCCACCTCTTGCGGCAGTGGGTGCCCCGTCGATGGTGGACCCCCAGGGCCCGGACTTCCTTGGCGATGGCACGCCAAATCCCGATCTTCTCATGGGCGCAGACCTATGTGACACGTACAGGGAGGGAGAAATACCACGTTCAAGTTACTCAGCATTTTCCTTTCCAGTGGCCCAACGCCCCCCATCCCCGCCAGGCCCCCCGCCAGGCCCAACATGCCCCCCATCCCCGCCAGGCCCCCCACCAGGCCCCCCGCCAGCCCCAACATGCCCCCCATCCCCGCCAGGCCCCCCGCCAGGCCCCCCGCCAGCCCCAACATGCCCCCCATCCCCGCCAGGCCCCCCGCCAGGCCCCCCGCCATGCCCAACATGCCCCCCATCCCCGCCAGGCCCCCCGCCAGGCCCAACATGCCCCCCATCCCCGCCAGGCCCCCCGCCAGGCCCCCCGCCATGCCCAACATGCCCCCCATCCCCGCCAGGCCCCCCGCCAGGCCCAACATGCCCCCCATCCCCGCCAGGCCCCCCGCCAGGCCCCCGCCATGCCCAACATGCCCCCCATCCCCGCCAGGCCCCCGCCAAGCCCAACATGCCCCCCATCCCCGCCAGGCCCCCCGCCAGGCCCCCCGCCATGCCCAACATGCCCCCCATCCCCGCCAGGCCCCCCGCCATGCCCAACATGCCCCCCATCCCCGCCAGGCCCCCCGCCAGGCCCAACATGCCCCCCATCCCCGCCAGGCCCCCCGCCAGGCCCCCCGCCATGCCCAACATGCCCCCCATCCCCGCCAGGCCCCCCGCCAGGCCCAACATGCCCCCCATCCCCGCCAGGCCCCCCGCCAGGCCCCCGCCATGCCCAACATGCCCCCCATCCCCGCCAGGCCCCCCGCCAGGCCCAACATGCCCCCCATCCCCGCCAGGCCCCCAAGCCAGCCAGTGGCCCCAAATCCAGATAGAATTAAACTCACTTGTTGGTCTGGAGGACCGTAGAGTAGCGCATACTGGGGGAGGACCCCATCCACAAGTTTCTCCAACTCCTCTCCAGTGAAGGCAGGGGCCCTTTCCCCAGTCGCAGCAGCCATTGTCCCTTCCAGACCGAGGTCACAGCAACACTTGCAGTATAGGTCCTCTCCTGTGAAAGTTCAAGTCGCAAGTGGATAAGTAGATAGAAAATGGCGGTCACGTCTGCGGCGGTGCGTACCGCGGCGGTGCGTCCCGCCACCGCCGGCGCCCTTCGCCATTGGCTCCTGAAACCCATAGGCTTCAATGTTAACCAATGCGGCTTCGCGCCGCGGTCTTCGCCCGCCGCCCGCCGCGGTGTGCCACGCCAGCGCATTGACCTCACATCCCATTGTCACACTTCACAGGTCAGGCAGCCGCCATTTCCAGGGCCCACATGGCTCAATTTCAACTGCGTCACACAGGCCTAGGCCTTGCATAGCCACTCAGACACGCCATTCACTGCATAGAGAATCGTATACTGTGCTAGCTGTGAGTACGTACCTGTGGGTTGCCTGACTGTGTGCTCCATGTTGTCCTTCCTAGGCACCGTCCGCTGGGTTGGGCGAGGAGACGGATGAATCCTCCCGTGTACCGACCGCTGGTGGACCTGTCGACAATGGAAGAACGCCACATTATCCTGACCTACCGTCTTAACCGTGCCACTATCCATGAACTGTGTGCCCGGCTGGAGCCCGACCTGATGTCCCCCATCCGCCAACCCACAGGGATTCCCCCTCTGGTGCAGGTCATGTCAGTACTCCATTTCTTGGCAAGTGGGTCATTTCAGACAACCGTGGGAATTGCTTCCGGGATGTCTCAGCCCATGTTTTCAAAGGTGTTATCCAGAGTGTTGTCTGCCCTGATGAAATCCGTGAGGAACTACATCATTTTCCCTGAGGTGGGCGAACTGGCTACAGTGAAGGGTGATTTCTACGCCCTTGGACATATTCCCAACGTAATTGGTGCCATTGATGGGACCCATGTGGCTTTGGTTCCCCGAGAGACAGGGAGCAGGTGTACAGGAACAGAAAAAGTTACCATTCAATGAACATCCAGGTGGTGTGTTTGGCTGACCAGTACATCTCGCATGTAAATGCCAAATTCCCAGGGTCAGTGCATGACGCCTACATCCTGAGGAATAGCAGCATCCCTTACGTGATGGAACAGCTACAGAGACACCGTGTATGGCTAGTGGGGGACTCTGGGTACCCCAACCTGTCGTGGCTACTGACCCCAGTAAGGAATCCCCGGACCAGGGCAGAGGAACGGTACAATGAGGCCCATGGGCGTACTAGGAGGGTGATCGAACGCACCTTTGGCCTCCTAAAGGCCAGGTTTCGCTGCCTGCATATGACCGGTGGATCCCTAATGTACTCACCTAAGAAGGTGTGTCACATCATCGTGGCCTGCTGCATGCTTCACAACCTGGCTTTGCGCCGCCAGGTGCCTTTCCTGCAGGAGGATGGTCGAGACGGTGGTGTTGTGGCAGCGGTGGAACCTGAGGAGAGTGACGAGGAGGAAGACGACGGGGCTGAAACAGACAACAGGGACAGAATCATTGAACAGTACTTCCAATAGGACACAGGTAACATTTCAAAGATAATTTAGTAAATGTTAACTACTCTGCAGCATCTCTGCTGCCTGTCTATTTGCCCCAGTGTATGATGACTGAGTTTTGGCTTTTCCCTCCCTATTTCAGATCTGGGGTCCCCACTACGAGTCCTGTGCTTCGTTTCCCCATGGACTACAGCTTTGTGGCAGCTGTTTGTTGACTTCACCATGTACAAGGACATATTTGCACTGTCATGTCAATTACAATCTATTGAAATCACAGCCAGACTCCTGATATTTTGGTGCAAAATAGGTGTTTATTGAAGTGCTCAAAATGGGATGGGTGGTTTCAAGTGGGTGGGGGCTATGGTGAAGGAATGTCCATGGCAGAGTCCAGAGTAACAGTCACACAGGTGCATTGTCCAGAGGCCTGTGGAGAGATGGAGCATGGGCAGTTCGAGGATGGACAGGGTGACAATGTGGGACAGTGGGATGACATCAGGTGGTATCCATTGCTGGCGGGGGTCTTGACATCCTACTCTGTCTTGCGAGATCTCAGGGCCCTCTTGCGGGGTGGTTCTTCTCCTGCAGGAGGTGGGGGTCTGGTGGGCTGCTGCTGTGCGGGGGCCTCCTGTCCACTAGCGCCGGCGGAGGTGGATGGCTGTTCTTGGTCCCGGCTAGTGGCAGGGGCCCTTGGGTGTTGTTCAGTGTCCGCCCTGCTGTTTACGAGGTCCTGCAGCAGCCCTACCATGGTAACCAGGGTGGTGTTGATGGCTCGGATGTCCTCCCTGTACCCCCGATAGTGTTCCTCCTGCAGCACCTGGATCTCCTGGAACCGGGCCAGTACCGTCGCCATCGTCTCCTGGGAGCGGTTGTATGCTCCCATGATGGTGGTGAGGACCTCGTGGAGAGTGGGTTCCCTGGGCCTCTCCTCCCCCCCCTGTCGCACAGCTGCCCGCCGAGTTGCCCTGTTTCCCTGGGCCTCTGCCCCCTGGCCGGTGTGCCCACTACCACTGCCCCCAGGTCCCTGTTGTTGTTGGGGTGGTGGGTTATCCTGGGTGCCCTGTAGTGGTAGACACACCGCAGATTGACGCGCCCTGGAGACAGAGGCATGGGCCCGCTGGGTGGGAGCTGTGCTGGTGTTCCCAGAGGGGTTAGGGTCTATAGTGGCCTGTGCCTGTGTGAGGGGAACCGACTGTCCAGAGGTCCCCGATGGTCCGGGCTGGTCATCGGTGTCCAGATCGACAGAGCTGCTGTCATCGCTGACGGCCTCTTGGGTGGGGGGTGTGGATAATTCTGGCCCCTCCGCCGCGGTGTGTTGACGGTCGGGTCCTGCAGGGGTATAGAGGTATGGTTATAGTTTCAATGTGTGGCATATGGGTGTATCTGTGGGTTCCCGTGTCCCCAAGTGCTGGCATTCGTGTGTGGGGGCTTTGGTGAGGGTGGCTTGTGGGGGGGATGTGTATATGCATTGGGCATGCTTTGGTGATGGGTGTCCATGCTTAGTGGACGCATGCAGGCCTAGGTTTTGGGATGTGTGGGTTGTGATGGTGAGACATTGGCGGGGAATAGGTGTGCTGGGGGTGGGGGTGGGGGTGAGGATGGTGGTGGGGGTGAGGATGGTGGTGGGGGTGAGGGTGGGGGTGAGGGTGGGGGTGGGGGTGAGGGTGGGGTTCGAGGATGGGGGTGAGGGTTGGGGTCTGATTTGGCATGCAGGTGGGGGGGAAGCAGTATTGAAGCTTCAACTTACCAGTATCCATTCCTCCGCCGACTCCTGCGAGGCCGTCAGGATGCAGGATGTTCAAGACTTCCTCCTCCCATGATGTGAATTGTGGGGGTTGAGGTGGGGGTCCTCCGCCAGTCTTCTGCACGGCGATGTTGTGCCTGGATACCATGGAACGCACCTTCCCCCGTAGGTTGTTCCATCGATTCCTGATGTCTTCCCGATTTCTGGGGTGCTGTCCCACTGCGTTCACCCTGTCGACAATCCTCTGCCATAGCTCCGTCCTCCGGGCAATGCTGGTGTATTGTATCTGTGTGCCGAACAGCTGGGGCTCTACACGAACGATTTTCTCCACCATAACCCTGAGTTCTTCGTCTGTGAAGCGGGGTTGTCTTTGGGGTGCCATGGGGTGGTGTGTATGATGTGTGGGGTGGAGTATGTGTATTTAAGTGAGTTGAGTGTGGTGGTGTGTGTTGTTTTGTGTGTGGATAGTGTGTGGGTGATGGTGTTGAGTGGCTGTGGCTGTTATGTTTTGGATGCTGGTGTCTCGCTCTTGCCTTCTTTACGAATTTTTAAGCGTAGGGGTTTGTGGGTGATGTGGGTGGGTGTTTTATATTGTATTGTGTGTGTGGGAGTGGTGTGTGTATGTGTATCAGGTGTGTGGGATTCAAATCGTCCAATGTGGCTGAGTTTTGTTCGTTTGTGTGTATTCTGACCGCGCCGGTGTGTCCCGCCAATGGAATACCGCGTTTGAATGACCGCCGCGTGGATTCGTGGGTCGTAATGGCATGGGCGTATTTCTGTTGGCGTGGCGGTGGAGGTTTGGTCACCTCCACCTTTCCGCCGACCGCTGGTCTGGCGGTCTGTTGTGGCGGTCGGATTTTCGGAGGTTTGCCTTCTGCGGGTCAGAATGACCGTGGCGGGTTTCCGCGACCGCGGCGGGATTATGGAGGATTTCTGACCGGCGGTAGGCGCCTTTTACCGCCGAGGTCAGAATGACCACCATAGTGTGTACAGAGTCCAGGGGTTCCCCAAAAGGCTTGACAGAGGCAATAATAGATAAAACTAATGATCTATTTGTGGTAGTGTGGTCGAGCAGTTAGGCTTATCAGAGGGTAGTGTTCAGCATTTGTTGTACACACACAAGCAATTGAAGAAGAAACACACACTCAGTGACTTAAGTCCAGACCAATAGGTTTTTATAGAGAAAAATATTCTTTTGTTACCATATTACTAGAAGCACCAGATTCAGTTCAGAAATAATTACTGCTGCAGGTAAGTACTCAACACAGATATCACTGAAACTTTGTTTCACTTTAGCAAAGAAAACAGTTTTTAAGTAAACAGAAAATATATATTTCAAAAGTGGACACTGCATTTTCAGAACAGTTCCTGGGGAAAGAAAATAAAGTACAGTTTTAGAGGTAAGTACACAACTTGCAGTTCCAGTCTCCGGGTTATAGGTAGTCCACCGTTGGGGGTTCAAGTCAACCCCAAACACCCACCACCAGCAACACGGGGCCGGCCGGGTGAAGAGGTCAAAGTTGAGCAATTTTAACGTGGGCTCCTATGAAGACAGGGGGTACTCGGAATTCGGTCTGCCAGCAGGTAAGTCCCACACCCTCAGCAGCACTGAGGCGGCCGGGTGCAAACATGGCATCGGGTTTCCAATGAAACTCTATGAGGGGACCCCAGGGGTCACTCAGGTGCTGCAGGAGAGGTCAGGGGGAGGGTGTCTCGGGCACACCACCAGTCAGACAGGTAAGAGGGCCTCCTGTTGATCGTTGCTGCACCGGGTGTCAATTTCTCCAGGGCCTGGGGGCAGCGGTTGCAGTGGGTCATTTGGCGTCAGTTATCTTCATCCAGGGCAGTCGGGATCAGGGGTTTCTCGGGATTCCCTCTTCGTGGAGGGGTGGCGAGGTCAACCCAGGGTGGGCACTTGGTCACCTGGGGGTCCTCCCTGGTCAGTTGGGCCACCTGCACTCGGGCCGTGGGTATTGGGGCAGATGGTTAGGACTCACGCTTCTGGAGTGAGGTGGGAGTGCTTTGGAAGTGGTTTCTTCTTTTCTTCTTTGGACAGGGCCGCTGTCCACAGGAGTTCTTGATCCTCTGTGATGCAGGCAGTCCTCTGGGGGTTTTTCAGAGGTCGCTGGACCTGCAGGACGCGTCGCCTTTTTTCTGCAGGTTCTTTGAAGCAGGAGACAGGCCGGTAGGGCTGGGGCCAAGTCAGTTGTTGTCTCCTTTCCTTGTCTGCTGGGGTTTCAGCTAAGCAGTCCTTCTTCTTGGGAGGTCGTCAGGAATCGGACTAGCTTGGTTCAGGGAGCCCTCAAATACATGATTTAGGGGCATTTTTATGGGTCAGGGGGCAGTAGGCAATGGCTACTGTCCCTGAAGGTGGCTACACCCTTCCTGGGCCCACTCCCTTTTAGGAGGAGGCACATTCCTAACTCTATTGGTCCCTGTCCTCCAAACCAAGATGGAGGATTCTGCAAGGAGGGGGACACTTCAGCTTTGGACACCTTAGGGGTGGTCCTAGCTGAGGTGGTGACTCCTCCTTGTTTCTCCTAATTATCCCTCTGGACTTGCCACCAAAAGTGGGGCTTTGTCCGGGGGCTGGGCATCTCCACTAGCTGGAGTGCCCTGGGGCACTGTAACATGAAGCCTGAGCCTCTGAGGCTCACCACTAGGTGTTACAGTTCCTGCAGGGGGGAGGTGTGAAGCACCTCCACCCAGTGCAGGCTTTGTTTCTGGCCCCAGAAAGCACAGAGGCTCTCACCACATGGAGTCAGAAACTAGTCTCTCAGTGGCAGGCTGGCACAGACCAGTCAGTCCTACACTGAAGGATTAGGTAAAATACAAGGGGTATCTCTAAGATGCCCTCTGTGTGCATTTTTTAAAATAAATCCAACACTGGCAACAGTGTGGGTTTATTATTCTGAGAAGCTTCATACCAAACTTCCCAGTATTCAGTGTAGCCATTATGGTACTATGGAGTTTGTTTTCACAGATTCCCAGACCATATACTTAATATGGCCACACTGTAGTTACAATGTCTAAGAATGGACATAGACATTGTAGGAGCATATTGCTCATACAGCTATGCCCTCACCTGTGTATAGTGCACCCTGCCTTAGGGCTTTAAGGCCTGCTAGAGGGGTGACTTACCTATGTCACAGGCAGTGTTTTGTGTGCATGGCACCCTGAGGGGGATACCATGTCGCCTTTGCCTTTTTCTCCCCACCAACACACACAGTCTGCAATGGCAGTGTGCATGTGTTAGGCGAGGGGTCCCTTAGGGTGGCACAACACATGCTGCTGCCCTTAGGGTCCTTCCTTGGTCACATGGCACTTGGTACCACTGGTACCTTTTACAAGGGACTTATCTGTGTGCCAGGGGTGTGCCAATTGTGGAAACAATTATATATTTTTAGTGAAAGAACACTGGTGCTGGGGCCTGGTTAGCAGGGTCCCAGCACACTCTCAGTCAAGTCAGCATCAATATCAGGCAAAAAAGTGGGGAGGAGGGGTGACTGCAACAAGGGCCATTTCCCCACAATTCCCAAACATTCTTTATAGTTTATGGGTATTCAAATGTGTCCTGATATTGTTGACTTTCTTACTGGGTTCTCTTTTAGTAGCGTCCTGGAGCATGCTGCACATTGTGTTTATAAATCACTTGTGGTAACTATTAAAAGGTACCCTTTGTGCAGAGTTAAGAAATGTTATATGCTTACTTGGGCACTAGTAATTGCTTGATAATTTATTTTCTTTTGCAAGTTGGCTTTCTTGTTCCTGATGTGAGAGCTGAGGTCATTGTCGCACTGGAAAAAACAGGTGAGTTAGGATCGAGGGCTGGTTCCTTCCTTTGGGCAAGTCTTGAGGCAAAGCAAGGGCCGATGTTCAGGGTGCAGTTTAAGTACCTGCAACACCTGAGATGGCTGCCAAGAGTTGCTGAGGTCTTGCAAGATTTCAGCAAAACTCAGCACTTATTCAGTTCTTCAAAATTACCCCCTGACAAAGGCACTTATGAAGCGCACAGAGAGACTGGTGCTTTTCAAAGTGCCCAGGGGCTGAGGTGTGTGTACTCATGGGCATCATGGAATAAGGTGCTTGGGCTGAGATGCATATACGCCATGTGCTCGGGGGTGAGATACATGTACTTTTGGGCTTAAAGTGCTCCGTAGCTGAAACATATTATCAATGACTCAGTGAGAGTTGGGATGTGAGCTGTTGTGGGGCTCACTGGTGATTGGCTGGGCACTGCAGGAAAGCAGGGCACTACAGAATCCATGGGGGGACAGCAGGAGGGCAGGGCGCTATAGGACCAGGATCAGGGGTGGGCATTACTGAGTCAGGTCTGGGAATTACCGGATCAGAATCATGACACAGAGAAGCAGAGAAGGTCCCTCACCAGCCAGATACTTTAGGTACCTTCACTCATTCAAGATTTGACTTTTTGCACTAAATCACTTTTGCATAACTCAGAATACTTTAGCCTGCTAAGGTTGCAAGCTGCAGCTGAAGAGGGCCACAGGATGTTGGATACCTTCCCTGCAAGATTCTTCTAAATTGGATTTGCTGCTGCAGAAAAGCACTGAGTGGAAGAAACATGAATCCTCAGCTCAGTGGCAATGCACCTCGGGTGGATTGGCTTGGTAAGTTTGTACAGTTCTCCGGAGGTCTTGAAGTTAAAAAAGTTTCTAAGTCCCACGTTTTCATGGGTGGTAGAACAAAGCCAGACACAGTGAAGGGTTCCAGGACTGCAGAAACGTAGAAATCAGGAATCACACACAGAGGCCAACAGCAGGGTCCAGGGCAGGCCTAGTTGAAAGTGGTCAGCTGGACAGTTATAAAAAGGACCCTTGTAGCATGTTTTCTTTCTGTGGCTTGAACGGGTGTTCAGCCTTATGACCCTTAGAGTCCACTACTTTTTACTGGGTACAGGAAGGAGCAGGGCAAGTCCTTTAGGGATCCTCTCATGTTGCAGACAGCAGGTTCAGTCTTCTGTTCTCCCTCAGATCCAGAAAGTGTTCTGAAGAGGGTTCCTGGCACTAGCTTGTGGGTGGGGTGACTCCTGACACCTCTCTAAATATTGGAGTAAAAGTTCCCACAAGTAATCCTACCCAATTTTGCAGCTGATCCTGATTTCCCTACTGCAAACAACCCCACTGCCCCTCTTTACCTAAAACCAAATTGTCAAACCCTTCTCCCCTTGTGCAGAGCCTGTGTGCCCACCCAGAGGTGTGGCCAGCATAATGTTCAGCCCCTCCTCTGTGGTAATTCTATAGCAATACTGGGGCAGCTGCCTTCCCACTGAGAATGGTGCCTGCCTGAGTGAATGGCGAAAAGAAGGGACTTCTCTAGGTGTCACCTGATATCTGCTGAGACAGGGGATGCCTCTTTAAAGTAAACTGAGTCCTGGGCACAGCCCACCCCGGCGTTCTGCCTGAGGAACAAAACACCTCCCTCTCCATACCCGGGCCTTTGACTCTGCTCTGGGGACATTTCACATCTCATTCAGGGCCATTCAGTCAGAGGGATGCAGCTGGAGGTTAACGTAAATTAGTCTTTAGAGGCTATAGGCAGTGAAAAGGGAAAAGCTACTTTTCCATGATATTTACAAAAAAAACAACTTCGCCATTAATTTGGGCTTTTGATACATATTGAATCATATTCTTAGCTGATCCCTACTCTGAAATAGACAAATTAATATTTAACACTACTTCCCAGTGCTTCTCTGTGGGCCAGCCAGCCTTCCTACAATGAAATGGCTTTTAGGTGATAGTCACTGTAAGTGCATGTTAATATTAAGGGGGTCATTCTAACTCTGGCGGGTGGCGGAGGCCGCCCGCCAGAGTTCCCCCCTCCAAAATACCGCACCGCGGTCAGTAGACCGCGGAGGGTATTCTGAGTTTTTCCCTGGGCTGGCGGGCGGTCGCCAAAAGACCGCCCGCCAGCCCAGGGAAAAACTCCCTTCCCACGAGGATGCCGGCTCGTAATCGAGCCGGCGGAGTGGGAAGGTGCGACGGGTGCTGTTGCACCCGTCGCGTATTTCACTGTCTGCCAAGCAGACAGTGAAATACTTGTAGGGGCCCTCTTACGGGGGCCCCTGCAGGGCCCATGCCAGTGGCATGGGCACTGCAGGGGCCCCCAGGGGCCCCGCGACCCCCCCTACCGCCATCCGGTTCCCGGCGTGCGGACCGCCGGGAACTGGATGGCGGTAGGGGGGGTCGGAATCCCCTCGGCGGCGCAGCTAGCTGCGCCGCCTTGGAGGATTCCGAAGGGCGGCGGTACACTGGCGGGAGACCGCCAGTGTTGCCGGTCTGACCGCGCCTTTACCGCCGCGGTCAGAATGCCCTGCGGGGCACCGCCGGCCTGTCGGCGGTGCTCCCGCCGACCCTGGCCCCGGCGGTCTAAGACCGCCGGGGTCAGAATGACCCCCTAAATCTCTACATCTCCTATGTTTAAATATCATGCACCCTGCCTTGTGGGTTAGAAGGACTATAAGGGGGTGATTTAGTAATATTTAAAAGGAAGGTTTTGACCTACCAAACGGGTTGATTTTGGCAGGTCAAATTGCAGTTTTTACACTGATCTAGTCATGTTACAATGGTAGGCCTGAAGCCATGAGTGCACTCCCACTGTGGTGGATGGCACAATAGGTTCTGCAATTCACGAGTGACATTCAACTTTCAGGCCCTAGGTACACTTTGTACCATAGGCTAGGGCTTACTGGCAAGTTAAATATGCCAATTAGGAATATTTCAATTCAACCACATTGAAAGAGGGCACACACTCACTTTACTACTGGATAGCAGGGAAAATGTGCACAGAGTTCTACAGCCAGCAACAAAAATAATATCCAATAAAGGTGAAAAATGTGGGTTGACAGTCAGAAACACCAGATTGCCTACATCTACATTCAGAAAAACTACACTGAGTAATATTTCATGAAGTGGTAGATCTGTTTATTTGAGAAGAGCTTGATATTTAGGGTTAACAAATGCCCTGGATCTCCTGTGACATTTCTGGGTTTTCGTGGTCTGTTTTGGCTTCCTGACACTGATGTCTAAGTTAATTGTATGTCCCAGTTTTCACTAGAGAATTGAGCGAATGTGCACTTTAGTTATAATATTGTGCATGCTAATGTTTCCACCCACCCTTTCTCTTTACATCTTAGTAAGGGCAAAGGATAACTGCCAGAAAGACTCCCTCGCTGTACTGCCTTGTCTCATTCATGTAGCATAGCAGAATGTGATGAGGTGCACATCTGCATCTGGGGAAACCCTCAGCCAGACTCATCCTTCTTCTATGACCACAGTCATATAAGTCATTGTAGTTCTTCTGCATCCTTGGTCAGTTTTAGTCCTACTTGAATGAGTATGCCCTCTCCGAGCTTTCAGATTTTTTAAATCGGGTTACCTTATCAGTTATGGAATGCATTGGACACAGAAGAGAGGAGGGGGTTGTAGAAATTGATTTACATTTCAAAAATATGCATAATATAGCTACACAAGACACAGAGGCCCATATTTATACTTTTTTAGCGTCGCATTTGCGACGCTTTTTGACGCAAAAGTGGCGCAAACTTACAAAATACAATTGTATTTTGTACGTTTGCGGCGATTTTGCGTAAAAAAATGATGCAAATGCGGCGCTAAAAAAAGTATAAATATGGGCCTGAATTTATACTGTGAACATTAAAGTAAATAATTTTTCCATGATGCATTCTCATTTTCAATTCAGAATGAGTTGCAATTCAGTATTTAAAACCCTTAACAGAAACAAGCATTCTTAAGGGACATCTGACTGCTATATAAAATCTGAATAAAAGTAAACCACACAATATTACACATCACTTTCTGATAAGTTAAGCGTCAGTAATCAACTGCTGCTGGAATATTGAGCACATTGTCGTGCAGAGCAGAAGCATGAAAGGTTCAAATGCAAGGGAGGGATGTGTGTTATGTGGTTTTGTTAACTCTGAGGCCTACATTGGTTTTTAGCTTTCATTGATTTCTGAGGAACTGCACTGTATTACAAACTGTACTGATCTAAGCTCCACCTCACGTTTAGTGTGGAAAAAGTAATTTTGTCATGCGGCCTGAATTATACTCTCCTCCACCTACCCAATATTCATGAGATGGGGACAAAGAAATGGCTATTACTTCTACGCACCTAGTCACTGACCCAGTCCTAAACAATCAGCACTTCTTAAGACACAGGAAACAAAACAGGAAATGCTTGCTGATCCTGTCCACCTTCCTGCTAACTCTACAACATACTAGCCTTAGCTTAGCACTTCCTGTTTTGTTTCCTGTCTCAGCTATGCGTGCAGGGGACACAGAGGTGGCTGCTAGGCTTTCGCCTCCGTCGATGTTGAAGGGTCGTCTCCTGCTGTTGGGCTGTGGAAGACCTCTGTAACCGCCGTGGGAGTTTCATATTGCAATCTGGGATGCTGAAGGGCTTTCGATGATAGCGTGGATGCATTTTTCATCCTTCGCAGGTATCAAAGGCTCATCAAGGTTGACGGACCTTTAGACCCTGTAAGTAGTGTGGTGAACCATTGTTGGAAATGGCCTCTCTGCAGGGTTATCCCCAAACCTTTTGCTTTTTTCCTCTATTTTTCTGACTGTCTTTTTGCTGGCTTTGGGACTCTGGGCACTTCACCACTGCTAATCAGTGCTAAAGTGCGTGTGCTTTCTCCCCTAAAACTTGGTATAATTGGTTTACACCTAATTGGCCTATTTAATTTACCTGTAAGTCCCTTGTAAAGTGGTATATCATATACCCAGGGCCTGTAAAGTAAAAGCTACTAGTGGGCCTGCAGAGCATATTGTGCTACGCACAGTCGTAGCCTTTCAAACATGTCTCAGACCTGCCACTGCAGTGCATGCTTGTGCAGTTTGCTGCCACATTAACTTGGCAAGTCAAACTACTTGCCAATTCCTAGACTTATTTTTACTACACCTAAGTCACCCGTAAGGTAGGCCCTAGATAGCCTTATGGGCAGGGTGCTGTGTATGTAAAAGATAGGACATATATTTTTTATGTGCTACATGTCCTAGTAGTGACAAACAGCCTATTTCATTCCTCACTACAGTGAGTGCTGCTTCTCTCTTAGATTTGCATTGGGAATTCCCTTAAATATGTCTAAGTGATAATTTCTGATCTGTGAGGAGTAGCTTGGGCATGTTTAGTATGTTTGGAGTGGTAATGAGAAGTCATGCTTACCGATGTAGATGGATTTGTATTAGTATTGTAGAAATGCTCTGTGCTTATGAAACTTAAGCTTTGCAGCCTGACTCCAATCCATGTCTGGGGTAGAGTGACAGCTGGTCTTTGTGCATACTTTCCAGATAGCCATCACACAGGGAGGATGGAGGTACAACAGAATTACATCCTGAATAGTCTTTCTGGGCTGGAAGAGGGAGGGGCAGGCACACTTACATTTGTATAGGCTGCGTCCTGGCTTCACAAAAAGGGCTTGTTTACCTCCTGGCCCGAGCTGCTGTGGCCCGAGCGGCAGAAGAAAAGGAGCCAGCCCTCACCTGGAGATGCAGGACGACTGCCTGGGTTGGGCCACATAGCAAGGATTAGGGTAGTGGTCCAGGAGGCCCTGCAGGACTTCGGACACGCTGCCCATTGACGCCCGCCAACATCAGCAGTTGCACCGTGAGGAAGCAGGAGGCTGCTTGCTGATCCCCCGCCACCAGAGGGGAACCTGGTGAGGTCCCCAGCCATTGAGGAAGGTGGGCTCCCCTCTTTTCCCCTAGCTTGCACATACCAGCACGGGGGCATTTCAGACACTGATCGAAGGGCGGGACTGAAGCCTCAACGAGGTCCCATCCCTGCCAAGCCCAATTGTTTTTCTCTCGTATATTGGCTAATAGTACTACAGGAGCTCCTGGACCCGCCGGAGTGAACAGTGATCCACGGCATAAGTTCTAAAAGGAGCACTGTGCACTGTGGCCATCTTAGAGGAGGCATTGGGCGGGTGATGTCTGTGCTTTTGGGGAGATTCCACGGTGCAATTTATGAAAGGAGCGCCAAGCCTTAGGGTGTGACAATTGATGTCCACATGTATTTGATTGGCGCTTTGGGGTGATTGTGGAAAACTGTGCCGCTCACTCTGAGGATTTGTGCCCTTCAGGTTTGTACTGTCTTTTTCATGACCTGATGTATATTTCATGGCCCCTTTTTTTTTTCTGGGAAAGCGAGTACAAGGCGTGACTGGTCTGATATGCATTGGGAGGGTAATGTTTTATGACGTGCATTGCAAGAAGATTTCCTTTTCTATGCACTCATGATGATGATGGTGGCAATTGCCTGTCTGGCAAAGTATTATAGAAGAATGTTCCTTTGGTCTATACATGTAATGCAATACAGATTTTTTTTATATAACTTGTTGTGAAGTCTCATTTGTGGTGTATTTATTGTATCACTGAGTTATGTGTGCTGTGCAAACGCTTTACACGCTGCCTCTGGGATAAGCCTGACTGCTCTGGCCAAAGCTAGCAAGGGGTTGAGAAAAGGTTATCTTGGGTGTGCAGCTCCCATTACCTGACTGGAGTGGTGGGTACTGCCTGGCTTAGGTGTCTACCCTAGCCAACCAGAACCCCCATTTCTAACAACCATCAACAAAATTTCAACAACACCCCAAACAATTTAGACATCATAACCAATGTGGCCACACACAAAACTCCAATCAGGACTAAAGTTAAAAGATGTATTACAACCACAAGCTTACAGTCATGAAGACAGTGAGCAGAACCAAATTATAAAGGTACATAATCACTAGGGGTTCCCCAAGGCCTCAAAATAAATTCAGAGGAACTAACATTATTAAAACAAAGCATTCAAGTAAAATAATATATAACATCAGTAAAAATATCTGTGACACAGATTTAACTTGCTGTTCAGAATTTACAATCATTAGTCAATTCAAATTTAGCAGTCAGTAATCTTTGGCTGGGTATAGGTCAACCCTACAGCTAACCAAATTAGGGAAATACATATGTGGGAAGAAACACATGCAGGCAAAATACAAACAGCCCAAAAAAGGACAAAAAGAATTTGGAAAAAGATAATCTCGGATTGCAGGTCACTAACTTTGCCAAAAGATAGGTAAAAAGAGAAAGCGTTAGCATATCAGAAGCTCAGTCTCAAGTTTTCTGAAGGGCAAATAAAAGGATTACTAAATCTAAAAAGGGCATTTCAAGGGTAAGGACAAATGGCAGAGAGGAAGATACCTCTCCCAGGGTACAGCATTCAGGGAATCTTCATCAGCAAAACATTCACAAATCACGTCCTGGAGTCCCGGAGCTGCTGCTGCTGAGTGCAAGACGTGGACGCGCTGCTGCTGCCGCGGCGATTTTGGGCTGCTTTGAGACCTATTTCGCCGGTGTGTGTCCCGGCTGCATTCCGGTTGCGGGTGCCTCCCTGCTCCTTTTCAGCACTAGACCTGCTGTTTCGACCCGGGTTGAGGCGCCAGGAGGAGCCAGGAGGAGCCCGAAGGAGAGTTAGAGAGTCAGAGGGAGTTTTGCTGTCCTCCCCGGTGGACCCTGGTGAACCCCCCGTAGACCAGACCAGGTGAGCAGACCGGGAGCAGACCGGGAGGGACCGGGAAAAAGAGTGGGTGAGATCGGGTGAGCAGCTACTCCTGCTGTTTCTGGGGGGCTCCCTGGTCGGATCTTGGCGTGCAGACACTTCTTGACCACTCCTTGGCCACTTCTTGACCACTCCTTGGCCACTCCTTGGCCATTTGATCCCCCCCCCCTTCTACCCTCTGCTTCAGCTACGGCCCCTGGTGCCGGTGTCTAGTCGCATCGCCATACCCAACCCCCGCTCTAGCCTCGGCCTCGGACCCAGTGTTGTTGGTGGTCCGGTTGGTGGTCTCTCCTAAAGACTAAGACTAAGACTAAGACTAAAGTAAGGTAGTAAGTAAGTAAGGAACCAAGTGGGGGGACGGCGGACGGTGAACGGAGAACGGCGTAGCCCTTGAAGATGGTTGGGACAAGAGGAAAAACAAAGAAGGCCAGGAAGGCCAATGAGGCACTCGTTCACCCAGTGAAATTCCCAAGTTCGGAGCAGGAACTTAATAGTTCACAAGATCTGGGGTTAGACCAGGTCCAGGACCAGGATCATGGAATCGTCCAGATATCCCAGGGGGGATTTACAAACCAAGGAGAGGTCACAGCAGAGGGTGTCCAAATTGGGATTCCCGGCGAAGAAAACGAACCAGGAGGAGAGTTGGGTGGGACACCAGAAGCGGTGTCAGTGTCTCTGCTGCCAGCCCATACTGACTCCGATGATATGGAGTGTGCAATACTGAACGCAGGAGAAACTGCAGGAGAATCTGCGGGGGGCCTTGTAAGTCCCCTGTGCAGGAGACAACAGTATACACCAATGCACCTGGGCCCGGGTGAGACCGCGGGAGTAAGGAAAACTAAATTAAAGATAAACACCATTACTAACTATTATAACCAAGTGAACTTAAACTCTGAACAGCCGCAAATGCAAAGTTCCAAAGCTAGTGACCTCCCATTACAGCCATCGGGGGAAAAGGGTGGCAATAACATGGGGGGGGATGAACTAGAGCTCTCAGAGACCGGGTACCAGGATACTTGCCTATTCCAGCAGCGATCAGATGGTTTATCGCGACTATCCTGTCCAACGAATAACCCCCTCGGGGACGGCAAAGTGGAGTCAAATAACTTCCCAGAGTGGGGCAATTTTCCGGGAGAGCAAAGAAAAAGCAATGATTCACCTCATGGGTCTATTAAACTTCGGGAATTCCTCATTAACACTCCCTTCACGAAGTGCCCAAGCAGAACTTATAGCATTCCAAAACATAAAGGGTCCTGAAATAGAACAACTACCACCTAAACAGACCCATAAACTTTCAGAGCCACAGCTTCACTATGAAAGTCAAACTGTAAAAACTAATTTAAAGCTGTGCAGACTCATTAGTAGTTCCTTAAGTCTGGAGCTGTCCTCGTCTGACAACTCCGTGATTGGTAATATAGACCCTCAACTAAACAGTATAACGTCGGAAGATCTAAATTTCCTGGAAGGCAGCATAATACAAGGCCACAGAGGAGAGGACGACAAGAACTTAGAAGGTCAGATAACCAATGAGCAAAGTGGGCAAAATCGGGGAAACAGAGATGATCTCTCATTAGATCAACCAATTCTCAGCATCATGAAAGTTATATGTACAACACTGGGCTCAATTGCAACAACGATCATGGCCCAGTCTCAAAAATTTGACGATCAACTTGAGCTGACTAAACAATTTACAACCTCAATACAGACTATAGATTACAGGATGGCCCTAGTAGAGGGCGTAATAAGGGAAAACCTGTTGCATCAAGCAATGGCTGACAAAATGGATAAGACGGATAGACAAGCCTGTGGACCACTGCTGGAAAAATTACTGGAAGTCCCGAAAGTAATCAAAGACATAATTGAAGATTGCAAACATAGCCTTAAAAGCACAGAGGTGTGCAATCACGAGTCAGTAAAAACAGAATCTAGATTAACTGAAAGGCCAAGAGATAGAGAAGATAGAGAAGGGCACTCTGGCCCAGGACGAGAGAATCGCCCAGATGCAAAAAACCAGTCAGACAAGATGGAGAGAACCAACGGAAGTCCTGAATTTGGAATCAAAGCCTCAAATACAGTAGAAAAAAGGACCCCGATTAAAAGGTCTCAACCAATAGGCAGATGGAAAAACACATGGAAAAAAGCTAGAAGAAATAAAAAACTACTAGCAAAAAAGGCTTTAAACACGCCACAACAGATAAGCCTAATAGCGGAAAACAGGAACATAGGTGTTGAGCCTGCCCAACAGCAGCATAGAGATGAAAACATCAAGTTTGAGAGTCTCGAGAGTCACAAGAAACCTACTGACAAAGTCATTAATTTCATAAATAAAAATCCTGGATTACTATGCGACAAAAGTTGCACTCACCATTCCCATATAAACCGCATACCTATTGGCCCCAGGGGACATCAAGCTTTCGGGCATGACTTAGATAAAGGAAGGAGGTCTGAAAAAGATCCAGGTACAAATCATGGGACAAATGAGGCAAACGACTCCCTAGTCAATGGACTACCCAAATGGAGCCCAGAAACATCTAAATCAAGTACCAGCATCAATAAGTACCTCCCAGCTACAAAAATAGAACACTCAGCCCAGGTACGTTACTCAAATACAGTAGGAGACTACTATGGAAAATGCCAGCAGCCTCCGAACTCCATTACTGAGGGGGCAGAACAAGACAACAGCAAAGGTGAAAGCAGAAGGGCAGAGACCCCAGAGTGTATAGGAAGCAAACAAAGTATAAGAACAACCAAGTGCATGGACAATACAACTGCCCCTGTTCCCGCACCCCGGTCAAAGGTAAAATACTGCTCTCAGGTTAGCGCCGGAAATCTCAATTTCAGTAACCAGCCTGGGTGGATTACTGATTCGCTTGCCCTACCGCGCCCAGCGCTGGACCTGGAAACTAAAGGAAAAAGGGATAATTGGTCCCCAAAAAGGCAACCGTATGAAGAACATAGGAACAAAGATTTGCAACTTGGGAGGGAAAAAGGCCAGGTAGAACGAACACTGACTGGTCGGGCAGTTACCACTGATAACAGACAAAACGAAGACAATCAACTCCAAGGAAGACGGTCGCAGGGAGGTAGCGGGCATATTGGGATCCGCACTAAAATGACTAAAGACCTTGAAGCCACGATCACGTTTATCCCCGAGTACTCCTCAAGAGGAAGTCATGACATCCTGAACAGGTCTAATATCCTACATTTGGTCAATTCCCTGCCAGCCGTACAGAATGTAACAACCAAAGACCTCCTCTCAGTAAGATTCATACCAAAAAAAGAATTAGAGAACGGGGAATCAACAGAAACAGTCTGGGCCTCACCTTGGATAGCAGAACAGATCCTAAAATGTTCTAACATGATGAAGACCTGGGGTATATCTACTGCTATTCCACAAAAGGAACCATATCCAACAATATTTCTTGGAAAAGCATCAAACCAAAATATGTTGGGTAGGCAAGAGGTAAAAGGCAATTCTGGTTCGATACTCCAGGGAGCAATTAGCTCCAAACAACAACTCCCTGAACGAATAAATTTGAGCAATATGAGGTTCTGCCTGTCGGCCAATTCCCCTAGAAACAGCAGGGGTAACCTTTCACAGTCGCAGAATTACGAAGATCAACCATCTAGAAGCTTGTAGCAAAAAATGGAAGGCTTGAACATAAAAGATAAAACTAGTCCCATATTAAAAATTCTAAGCTGGAACATTGCAGGCCTAAAAAGTAAAATGGAAGATAAGGACTGGGTTGAATTCATTAAAAAACAAGACATCAGCTGTTTCCAAGAAACTTGGGCTATTAATGCTATTGACCTAGATGGGTTCTCTACTTTCCACTCACCCGCTATCAAGCAAAAAAAAGGAAGACCAACGGGAGGCCTGATCATTTGGATCAGAACTTCACTACTGGGAAACTCCGTAGTAACCCATGCTGTATTAAGCAAGGAAATCCAGACGCTTGCAGTAAAATATGAGGAGTGGTCACTCGAAATAGTAAATGTGTATTTCCCTCCTATTAGCCGGGTCCAAGTCATGCCAGGTGTGCGGCTCCTTAAGGAACACATCCTAAATAAAAGAACTACGGGTTGGAGGAACCCAGCACTAGGTCATATGAACAACCGCTCTCCCCAGCCTTGTAAAACCTTTTTACTGATATGCGGTGACTTCAACACTAAACCTCATTCTATCCTCTGGGATGAACAAGTAGTAGAGGAAGACCAAGCTTGGAATATTCCAACACCCCGCATCCAATGTTGCAAAGACTCCAAGAAAGGAGAACTAATCTTTGAAGCATTAATAGAAGGAGGAATCCGCACTTTAAATGGAAGAACAAATTCAGATAGAACTTTCAAATCTACCTTTCGAACTGGAAAAAGGCAAAGTATAATCGACTACATGGCAATAAACATCGAAGCCTGGCATTATGTCATCGATATGGAAATAAGGGACAGGATTGAGAGTGACCACGACCCACTGCTAATGGAGATAGTCCATCCGGACATGAGCCCAGAGAAGGCCGAGTCTCCATTCAACGGAAATAGATTAACAATAACTATGAGACCAAATAGGAAAAACATATTAAGGTCAAATGAGGATGAACCTTATACGAGCACACCCAGTCAAACCTGGTTGCGACTACATAGCACGTTTTTAAATCTACCAGTTAACGAAGCCTTACCCCTCCTGCATAACTTCAATAATCTGCTATTACAAACAACAAAGGAAAAGACCAAGCATCCTCAAATTAATCCTAAAACGATGGAGGGCTGGTTCGATGAAGAGTGTTTGAAACTAAAAAAGACCTTATCACAAGCACTAAAGAATCGGCATTCGAATGATTTTAAGGAGCAATATTTTCATGAATGCAGGCAACAGTACAAAAAATTACTGAGACACAAAAGGAAGACATTCCCACATAAACTCTGGAAAATTCTACTGCAGGCAATATCGGCAGGGAACTGCAAAAAGTTTTGGGAGATAGTCAGGTGGGGGTGTGAAGGCCCTTCGAAAAACCTAGAACTGAATATTAACCCACAACTTTGGGTAAAGCATTTCACCGCCTTGTACCAGGAAGTTGCCAAGACGGCATCCGGGAGTACCAATAACCCAAACAGTATTATTCAAGGGTCGGCAGGCAGAAATCAAAGATCAACTAAGGTACTTCCACTTCAAAAGACCTATGTAGTACCTTCAAACTGGCTTGTTAGATCAGCAAACGAACCCCAGAACGAACTAGTCCCTAACGAACTCCCCAGTACAAATTCCATGCAAGCAACCCATGCCACTCCACGTGCAATGGAGTTAATACCGGAATTCAGTGAGAAAGAGATTAAACAAGTTATTCTTCTCCAAAAGCCGCACAAGGCTCCAGGCCCAGACGGTATTCCTTCAGACGCTTACCGTAACCAGCTAACGTTATGGCTACCTGCCCTAGCCCGTCTATTCAACAGTGTTTGGCACCACAAGGTAATCCCTACTTCCTGGAAGAAATCAATAATTGTTCCAATTCATAAAAAAGGTCCTCGGGACATGGTGTGCAATTACAGGCCTATCTCACTGCTTGATAGCGTTGGAAAGATTTTTGCCAAAATGATTCAGTCGCGCTTAGACCATTGGCTAGAGGATGGAGATTTAATATCAGTACACCAAGCTGGTTTTAGGAGAGGCCAAAGTACAACAGATCAACTTTTTAAGTTAAATATGATTTGTGCTAAATACGCCACCCTAAAAGACTGTCCATTATATCTGGTCTTTGTGGACCTTCAAACAGCCTTTGACAGTGTAAACCGCCAAACTTTATGCCAGTTATTGTCGGAAATGGGCATACAGGGAAAAATTTTAAGGCTGTTAATTCTACTGCACACAGGAAATACTGCCAGGGTCAGATATACTACGAGAAATGATTATACGGCAGAAATTCCAATCGAGCGAGGCGTAAAACAAGGCTGTGTTTTGGCCCCAACCTTATTCAATTGTTATATAAATGAAGTAAGTCAAGACCTGAGGGAATTAAATCTGGACGTACCAAAACTAGCCAATGAAAGTATACCTATCCTGCTCTTTGCTGATGACGCTGTACTACTGGCAAGAACGGAGATAGCAATGCATCGACTACTCAGGGGTTTCGAATCATTTTGCACCTCAAGGAGCATGGTAATTAATGAGGGGAAAACAAAGTTTATGATTCTTAACCAAAAACAGACGATGCAATCGACCTTTAGGGTAAACAACAAGCCTTTGGCCCGAGTGGCTACTTATGATTACCTGGGTTGCAGATTAGACGAAAAACAGACATGGAAACCACAAATTTATAAAAGTAGCATCTCCTTGGCCCAACAAGCGGGAGCAGTACTCAGATTTGCAAGAGCTACAGGCAACCATTCTGTGAGTTCTGCATTGCTCGCATACAAAACAAAAGCAAGAGCCGCAGCACTTTACAGTGCAGAGATCTGGGGATTCAGAAAGACTCCATCAATACAAGTAACCGAGAACAAATTTCTACGCCGATTACTTTGTTTAGGCAATGCCACACCAATGAACGCAATAACAACTGATTTACAAATGAGAAAGGTTGAGGACTACATTGCTCTGGCTCCAATAAGATACTGGATCCGTATTTGGTCAAAAGTGGAACTTAAACCATATAGAGACGTACTTATGGACATCATGAAGCTACAAAGCCATCTGAAATTGCCTTGGTTCAAACACATCTCAACTACCCTGGCTGCTATCGGCCAGAAAGACCTTTGGCTCCATCCAGAAAAAATCAGAAGGCCTAGTTTAGCTGTCATAAAAAAGGCATATTGGGAGAAAAAGACTGAGAGTATGTGTGAGACACTTAGGGGGTCATTCTGACCCCGGCGGGCGGCAGGAGCCGCCCGCCTGGAGGGAACCGCCAGAAGACCGTACCGCGGTCAAAAGACCGTACCGCGGTCAAAAGACCGCGGCGGTCATTCTGGGTTTCCCACTGGGCTGGCGGGCGACCGCCAAAAGGCCGCCCGCCAGCCCAGTGGGAAACAGCCCTCCATGAGGAGGCCGGCTCCGAATGGAGCCGGCGGAGTGGAGGGTGTGCGACGGGTGCAGTGGCACCCGTCGCGTATTTCAGTGTCTGCAATGCATGGGCACTGCAGGGGCCCCCAGTGGCCCCACGACACCCCTCACCGCCATCCTGTTCCTGGCGGGCGGAACCGCCAGGAACAGGATGGCGGTGAGGGGGTCGGAATCCCCCATGGCGGCGCAGCAAGCTGCGCCGCCATGGGGGATTCCCAGGGCAGCGGAAAACCGGCGGGAGACCGCCGGTTTTCCTCTTCTGACCGCGGCCGAACCGCCGCGGTCAGAATGCCCAAGGGAGCACCGCCAGCCTGTTGGCGGTGCTCCCGCGGTCCCCGGCCCTGGCGGTATTTACCGCCAGAGTCGGAATGACCCCCTTAGCCCCTTATTCAAGCGCTATATTTTGTTTAACCAAGAGCTTAAACCAGCAATATTCATAGACAGTATTTATCCGGAGGAAAAAAGGCTTCTCTATTTTAAATTCCGCATGGGTACACTACCTGTGATGGCGGTGACCAACAGATGGCAACCCGTTCCTTCGGATAGATTAGAATGTTGTCCATGTCTTCACGGTGGCCCAGAAACACTTTCCCACTTCCTTTTATTATGTCACTTCACGCTTAAACTCCGCAAATTGTATTTACGTCCACTTTTTAGATCCTACGGAGTTAGGAAATGCAATGAGGCGGAAGTGTTATGTATGCGATCAGACGAAAAACACATTGTGACAAAAGTTTAAACTTATATATTGGAAGCATGGAAGCTACGCTCAACAATGCACCCACAGTCGGCACAAACATAACTACATGTGTTACCCCATAGCCATCTAGCCTGGGAAATTGGCAGGGTGTTGTAAAACTGGGTTAGGCATTGGGCTTTTATTAAACGATTGGCAGTCACCGTAAGGTCCCAAATGATTTGTGCCAGAACAAGATATTTAAATATTAGATTTATAATGTTTTTCTGGAATAAGTTAAGTTTTATGCAAATTATGGCTACGTATTAAGTTTTATGATAAGGCAGGGCAAATCGGATACATTTCGGCACACGTTAAATCAAAAACTTAAGCACAGTTTTCTCTTTTTATTGAGATGTTTTATTTAATGTGATTTTTTAGGCGTGAGATGGATTGATATTTATTGTGTGATCATTGTTATGGCCGGATAGGCTAACAACAATTAAATAAATGGTAAAAATGGCAAAACATTAAAATCCGCAAGGCATCTGCAAGCATCTGGTGCTTTCAGCCTCTACAAGACTCCTCCAGACTGACCAAAGTTCAAATGTTCAGCATTATTTCAAATTTCACAAATCAATTTGATTTACCATAGGTATCAGTTCATGTCACGTTGAAGGGGCATCATCCAATGAGGGGTAATCTAACAACTCCAAGTTGAAATAGTCACATTTCTTCTCAGGTCTGTCATTGGAAAATCTCCTTTCCGTGTGACTCCAAACAGGTTTGAAACAAATGTATACAATCTCAGTCCATTTTCCTGCAGTGTTCTTTATCTCAAGGACAAAGGTATGAATCCTTCCAAGTTTAAACAATGGGGTCTGTTACAAAAGAGTTTACTTCTCATAGTAACGAAATCTGAAAGAAGATTTCACGTTATGAAAAAATAACAATTCAGCACTTTAAGGGGGTCATTCTGACCCTGGCGGTCATGGACCGCCAGGGCCAACGACCGCGGAAGCACCGCCAACAGGCTGGCGGTGCTTCTGGGGCCATTCTGACCGCGGCGGTACAGCCGCGGTCAGAAAAGGGAAACCGGCGGTTTCCCGCTGGTTTCCCGCGGCCCCAGGGAATCCTCCACGGCGGCGCTGCAAGCAGCGCCGCCATGGGGATTCCGACCCCCTTCCCGCCATCCTGTTTCTGGCGGTTTTCACCTAACAGGGCCCCATTAAGATTTTCAGTGTCTGCTTGGCAGACACTGAAAATCGCGACGGGTGCAACTGCACCCGTCGCACACCAGCAACTCTGCCGGCTCCATTCGGAGCCGGCTTCCTCGTTGCTGGTGCTTTCCCGCCGGGCGGGCGGGCGGCCTTTTGGCGGTCGCCCGCCAGCCCAGCGGGAAAGTCAGAATGACCGCCGCGTCTTTTGACCGCGGTACGGTCTTCTGGCGGTTCCCGCCAGGCGGGTGGCTTCCGCCACCCGTGGGGTTCAGAATGACCCCCTAAATGACTGCAAAATGCAAGCTCTGCAGGCCTCACTTATGCTAACACATACAATAGAGAAGTGCATTTCTCTCACTTTACACGCATTTTCAAATGGATTAATTTTTTATTAATCACAAGAAATCCAATATTGTTTCTGTATGTACTGTTAGTCTAGACTATAAATTACATATTAACATATGTTTTATCCTTGTAACATAATTGGATTTTTAAAGGCACCTCACCTGTAATACAAGCAATTGCACATTTAAAATGAAATGCATGTCAGTGCAGCTTTTAATGTTAGTTTTTCTCTCTTTTACTTTTACAAACTTAACCTTGTCACACCCTGATGACTTTTGTGACACGAGGGACAGCACTAAATTGTAAGCTCTATAAATAACATTGAAAGGTGCGATGCAACCTGCTGGGAGGGTATTGTGTCAGGGCTTGTGTGGTTCTTTGGCTAGGCACAGAGCTCTCACAAGTGAGGTGGGGGACCTGTCTACTGGGCCTAAGCAGACATCGGGCAGCGCTCCTTAATGTGTTAGTGAGCACTTTCTGCCCTCTTCTGATGAAATGGGTTTCCACTGTACTGCAGGCAGGGGTACGTGTTACATGAAGCCATCTTGGCGTTCTGTGGGGCCTGCTGCTTGCTGGTCAGCCCACAGATGAGGCATTTCACTGTGCTCTAATGTCTGGAATAAGCGCATATACGTAGCCAGCTCTTATGGTGGTTGTGCTTTTCTGGGTCTGACGCATTTATGCTGGCATGTCCGGTTTCGACAGGAGTCAGAAAGGGCCAGTCCAGGCATGCGCAGGAGTTTTATAGTATGTTCTAATGGCTGGGGGAGTATTCAAACGGCTGAGGCAGTGCATTTAAGGTTGGTTACCTGACTATGTGCTTATGTTATGATAATGTTGCTGAATCCTCCTCATCATCAGCTGCCTCTTGGGCTCTTCCAGCTGGGCAGGGGCCCGCGTTACATGGAGCCATCTCGGCATTCTGTGGGGACTCCTGCTTGCTGGTCAGCCTGAAGACGAGACATTTCACAGTGCTCTGATGTCTGGTTTGAGCGCGTATTCGGTAGCCAGCTGATGCGGGGTTTCAGCTTTTCTGTGACTGATGCGTGCATGACCTATATTCAGATTTTACCAGTTCAGAATCATCTTACGATGCCTCCCATGGCTCACTGGAACATAAGGGCAAATATATATCTCGGGACATGTTGCCAGATATTCCTAGCCATGTTAGGGAAAACATGGGTTTCCCAGATTAAGATGTCACATGCACATCAAGAGATACTGTCTAGCCACAATTTAAGAAACAAGCTGGCACCGCATTACCCATTCATCAGTTTGCTATGGATGTTTTGATGAGCGAATGGAAGGAACCTGAACGTATCAATATACCTCACTTTGGGCCAGATGTAAGTCCATTTCATTTTGCGATTGTGAATTGCAATATTTTGCGAGTTGCAATTAGAGACTTAGAAAATTAAATGTACTAATGTGTCTCAGGCACATTTAGCAATTCCTAATGGGGTTGCAAAGACCTACCTTATCAATATTTATGAGGTAGGTTGCAATTTGCGACCCCGTTGCGGATGGCCACACTCAGGGGTGGTGGCCTCCTGGGGACAGCAGACCACCGTGTCTGTGAGTGCTTCTAAGTAAAGCAGTTCTTTTTTTAAAAATTCAGCCCATTTTCCTTAAAGTAAAACGGGATGCATTTCAAACAAAAAAATGAAAAGTTTTCGTTTCATTTTTTCAGAGTAGGCAGTGGTCTGTGGGACCACAACCTGCTCTGAAGAAATATTTATGCTTCTATTTGCAAAGGGGTCCCTGGGGACCCCTTCCTATTTGCAAATGGGTTACCACCAATTTGAAGTTAGTGGTAACTGTGAATGTTTTGCCACCTCATTCAAGGTTGCAAAACATTCCTACATGCCAGTGCGATTTTGTATTAGGAAGGGAGGCCCTTGGTACGCTCCTTCCTAATATCGAATCGCAAAAGCAAAATATGATTCGGTAAACAAGTTACCGAGTCATATTTTGCTATGGTACATAGAAAAAATCATTCGTACATCTGGCCCTTTATGACGAAACATTATCCCTTGAATAATATGGAGGAGGTACTTCCGAAAGGCAAGCAGAGTTGCTATCTGATATTACATTAGATACGGTCAGGGTGCATTGTTCTGTGGTGCTTCTTTTGCTACCAGGCATAACCTCTTTCTCAAGGGATGGAATATGGATTCAGTGAAGTGTTCAATGGCTTTGAGAATGTCATTTACTGGTACTCGGCTGTTTGCTAAAGACATTGAAAATGAACTTCATAAGGCGTTAAAGGAGCAGAAACATTCCTTTTCTTTCAGGGGACACCAGAGGGATAAACTGGACTGGCATTCTCTACTAAACCATTTTATCAGCCATCCTGTCCCCAGACGGAAGTCAGAAATTCTCAGGGAAAGATTACCAAGGGAAAGATCCAGAAAAAGTCTCAACAGAATAACGGTAGTATTACTCAGTGGTCCTGACTACGCCGCTTCAGGAATTTCAGATGGGGAGATGCCAGTGGTTGGTGGGAGGCATTGTCATCTTCTGGACTACTGGTGATAGCTGTTATGGATAAAGGTTAGGAAATCAAGTTTTTCACACCGCCACCTCCTTCAAAGACAATTCCAACTCCACTGCTGAGAGATCTATGCAAACGGTGAGCCTTGATGAAGGAGATTCAGATTTTTCTACAAAAGAAGACAGTTATTCTGACTTCAAGGGACCAACGGGGACAGGGAGTCGACTCTGTTGTCTTCCTGCTGCCAAAGGTGACAGGAGGCTTCAGGATTGTCATCGAACTCAAATATCTAAACAGGTTTGTTCAGAAGGTTCCATTCAAGATGGAGACCTTACAGCATCTCATTCCTCTAATCCAACTGGGTTCTGTGTTATCAACCCTGGATTTTATGGATGCATTCCTGCCTGTCCCAATGGCACAGCGCTCTCGCAGTATCTCTGCTTCATTGTTCGGGTCACCACATTGTGTCATGCTGTTCAGCCTATGATCATTGTTCAAAGTACTCACAAAGGTGGCGGCCCCTGTAGTGGCTCATTTGCATCTTCAAGGGATTTCAGTGTTTCCTCATCTGGGCAACTGGCTCCTCCAGGCACTATTGGTTCCAACATCGCAGAAACACCTAGTGATGACCATAACTATGCTAGAGAAACGTGGGTTCCTGTTGGATACCCAGAAGTGCAATCTCCAGCCTGCCGCTCAATGGGTATTCCTAGGTGCATTGTTCAATACAATCCTGGGAAAATACTTTCTTTCACAGGCCAGGATACAAGGAATCAGTATATTCTGACATCTCTGTTCTCTCAAATCGCTGCATCATTGTTCCAATGGATGGAGTTGCAGGGTCATATGGCAGCTGCAGTTTTTATGATTCTGTGGGCCAGGTTACATCTCCATCCATTGTTGTGGCATATGCACATATTTGTATTGTTTCTCCTTCAGGATATGAACATAAAGATTCCTCTATCTCTAGAAGTTCTGGCCAGTCTCCAGTGGTGGTTGGAGGCATCCAACCTTACCTGGGGCATGCTGATGCATCCTGCCCCTCAGACGGTTGTTAGACGGAAACCAGTGCAGTGGGCTGGGGTGCCACAATGGGCCACTTGTCTGTTCAGGCATAATGAGGTCTGTTGGAGGCCAGGTGATCCTCCTTGGAAGGACCTTTCAGTGGTGGAGAGGGCCCTGCAACGTTTTAAATTTCCTCTGGAGCACTACACAGTTCTGATTCACTCACACAACACAATAACTGTGACCTTTATCAACCACCAGGGCAATACACACAGTCATTCCCTCAATCAAGTGGCCTGTGCCTCTCGCCATTGGGCAGAACTCCATATACAATCTCTCCCTGCCCATCATATCAGGGGCATGGACAATGGGGTGTCAGATGCTCTAAGTTGCAAATTTCCATCCTCTCAGAGTCTGTGCCTCTCCCGCAGGATGTTCTGGCTCCCCTGCAGGAGATTGGGCTGTCCACTGATTGATCTCTTTGCCTCCAGGGTGAATGTACTTCTGCTGGCTTTTTGTTCCAGGACATAGGAGGTGGGAACTTGAGGGGGTGGATGCCATGTCCCTTCAGTGGCCTCTGGGATTGATGTATGCATTCCCTTCTGTTCTTTTCATTCCTCCTTCCTCCTGAAGATACAACAACACCGTGCTCAGGTAGTGTTAGTGATCCTGTTCTGGCCGAGGAGGTTGTGGTTCCCGTTATGGAACAGCATTGCAGCTTGTCCTTTGTGGATCCTGCCACAATTTCCATCACCTCTGCAATCCACGTGCCCTCAACTGCTGGTTCCTCTTATGCTAGTGGTTTGGAGGTTGAACTGAGGACTTTAGAGAGGCAAGGGTTACCTGTGCATCTTATTTCTGTGGTGCAGGGGTCACTGAGGGATTTTACATTATCATCATATTATAAATACTGGGCTAATTTTGACACCTAGTGCCCTGGTTGTACACTTTCTCCTACATCTTGATCGATCTTTGCCATCCTTCAGTTCTTTTCAGATGGGTTTGAAAAAGGAAATGCTTTGTCCACTCTTAAGGCTCAATGGGCAGCCATCAAGGCATTTCTGGGACTCAGTTTCTTTTTCTTTTAACTCTGAGTCTCTCCTTACTAGGCTGTTTCAGAGTTTTTCTCTTTCCTTCTTGTTTGTGAAATATTATGTTCTATCTTGGGATCTGTCTCTGGTCTTGCATGCCTTACAATCTCCTCTCTTTGAACCTTTGGCATCTGTCGATCTATTGTTTTCGTACTCTTAAGGTTCACATCAGCTAGATTCTTGGGTGAACTTTCTGCCCTTCGTTGCTACCCCTTTTTTGAGGTTCATGGAGGATGCGGTGGTCCTAAAGTTGGATTCTGGGTTTCTTCCTAAAATTCAGTCTAAGATTCATTCCTCCCAGAAATTGATTTTGTCCTGTTTTTGTCCTTCACCTTCTTTCCCTGCAGAACACAGGTTGCACACTTGTATGCCTTGACCATTTATGTTGATAGGTCTGCCTCATATAAAAAATCTTACAGTCTCATTGTGACCTTATGTTTTGTTGAACGTGGTAAGGCTACTTCTTAAGAGACTCTCAGTCATTGGATCAAAGATGCCATCTTCTTGGCGTATCAGGGATCTGATTTGCCTTGACCTCCTAATGTTCATGCACGTTCTATTAGGGGGAATCTCTGCTTCCTGAGGGCTTTTATAGGAGTCTCTTTGGAGAAGATCTGTCGGGCTCCTACTTGGGCATCTGAGCACACCTTTATTAAACACTACCGTTTGAACTGTGCTCAATCTGGGATTTTGAATTTCGGTGATGAAGTGTTAGAGGCAGTGGACACTTCAGCTCATGTATCAGTTTTTGAGTGTTTTGTATTTGCATTAAACTGGGTAGAAATTACTTTCTTTGGTTGTTCCAGTAATTTCAAAGGCCTTCTGTTCCTTTGGGGTATGCTTTGGTATGCCTTATTGTTTAGGACTGGGCCGAGGACGAGCCACGTAAAGGTAATGAACATTACCGGAAAGCAATTCAGCATTCCTGAAGACAATGGACCCTGATAGGCTGTGGGTAAACTTTGATCCCGCTGTAGTGCCGAGCTGTTTAATCGGTTCGGTGCCCAGGACATAATGGTTACGTCCTGAGGCACAGTGCTGCTGTGCCCAGGACGTAACCATTACGTCCTGGTCACAGAGCCCAGAGGGAGCGCTAGCGCTCCCTCTGTGGGGTTTTTCCCCACCCCCCCAAGTCAGGGATGGAAGGGGAAGCCCTTCCCCTTCCACCCCGCCCCCCCTCCCCACCCCCCTGTGACGTCAGTGCGCGAGCTGATTTGTCACAGGGTCTCCCCCATCGCGAAATGCTCAGCATTTCTCTTTCAATCACGTGGGGGAGGCCCGGAGAGGCTTCAAAGGGAAGGAAATGTATTTCCTTCCCTTTGAAGTCTCTCCCAGCGTTTCAAAAGCCGGATTGATTGCAATCCGGCTTTTGAAACCCCACTAGACACCAGGGATTATTTAAAAAAAAAATTAAAAGGACATAAGGGAGCGACCCCTTGGTCAAGGGTCGCTCCCAGGGGGGGCATTTTTTTGGGAAGGCCTTTTCTGCCCTCCGCCCCCCGGGGGCAGATCGGCCTATTAGGCACCAGGGATCCATTTTTTGTTTTTTTTTTTCTTTTTGGTTTGGTTCTATTTTAGGTGGGGAGCGACCCCTTAGGCAAGGGTCGCTCCCCTAGGGGGCAAATTATATTTAGGCCATTTCTGCCCCCCCTGGGGCCGGCTGAGCTAGAGGCCAAAATCCACAGGTAGGCACTGTTTTCTATGAAAAAATGTGATGTGTCCACGTTGTGTTTTGGGCCATTTCCTGTCGCGGGCGCTAGGCCTACCCACACAAGTGAGGTATCATTTTTATTGGGAGACTTGGGGTAACGCTGGGTGGAAGGAAATTTGTGGCTCCTCTCAGATTCCATAACCTTATGTCACCAAAATGTGAGGAAAACGTGTTTTTTTAGCCAAATTTTGAGGTTTGCAAAGGATTCTGGGTAACAGAACCTGGTCAGAGCCGCACAAGTCACCCCATCTTGGATTCCCCTGGGTTTCTAGTTTTCAAAAAAGTGCTGGTTTGCTAGGTTTCCCCAGGTGCATTTCCTGTCGCGGGCGGTAGACCTACCCACACAAGTGAAGTATCATTTTTATCGGGAGACTTGGGGGAACGCTGGGTGGAAGGAAATTTGTGGCTCCTCTCTGATTGAAGAACTTTCTGTCACCAAAATTTGAGGAAAATGTGTTTTTTTTAGCCAAAGTTTGAGGTTTCCAAAGGATTCTGGGTAACAGAACCTGGTCAGAGCCCCACAAGTCACCCCATCTTGGATTCCCCTAGGTCTCTAGTTTTAAAAAATGCACAGGTTTGGTAGGTTTCCCTAGGTGCCAGCTGAGCTAGAGACCAAAATCTACAGGTAGGCACTTTGCAAAAAACACCTCTGTTTTCTTTCAAAAAATGTGATGTGTCCACGTTGCGTTTTGGGGTGTTTACTGTCGCGGGCGCTAGGCCTACCCACACAAGTGAGGTATCATTTTTATCGGGAGACTTGGGGGAACGCTGGGTGGAAGGAAATTTGTGGCTCCTCTCTGATTCCAGAACTTTCTGTCACCAAAATGTGAGGAAAATGTGTTTTTTTAGCCAAATTGTGAGGTTTGCAAAGGATTCTGGGTAACAGAACCTGGTCAGAGCCCCACAAGTCACCCCATCTTGGATTCCCCTAGGTCTCTAGTTTTCAAAAATCCACAGGTTTGGTGGGTTTCCCTAGGTGCCGGCTGAGCTAGAGACCAAAATCTACAGGTAGGCACTTGGCAAAAAACACCTCTGTTTTCTTTCAAAAAATGTGTTGTGTCCACGTTGCGTTTTGGGGCGTTTACTGTCGCGGGCGCTAGGCCTACCCACACAAGTGAGGTATCATTTTTATCGGGAGACTTGGGGGAACATAGATTAGCAAAACAAGTGTTATTGCCCCTTGTCTTTCTCTACATTTTTTTCTTCCAAATACAAGAGAGTGTGTAAAAAAGACATCTATTTGAGAAATGCCCTGTAATTCACATGCTAGTATGGTCACCCCGGAATTCAGAGATGTGCAAATAACCACTGCTCCTCAACACCTTATCTTGTGCCCTTTTTGGAAATACAAAGGTTTTCTTGATAGCTATTTTTCACTCTTTATATTTCAGCAAATGAATTGCTGTATACCCGGTATAGAGTGAAAACGCACTGCAGGGTGCAGCTCATTTATTGGCTCTGGGTACCTAGGGTTCTTGATGAACCTACAAGCTCTATATATTCTCGCAACCAGAGGAGTCCAGCAGACGTAACAGTATATTGCTTTCGAAAATCTGACATTGCAGGAAAAAGTTACAGAGTAAAACGTAGAGAAAAAGTGATGTTTTTTTCACCTCAATTCCAATATTTTTCTTTTTCAGTTGTTATTTTCTGTAGGAAACCCTTGTAGGATCTACACAAATGACCCCTTGCTGAATTCAGAATTTTGTCTACTTTTCAGAAATGTTTAGGTTTCTGGGATCCAGCATTGGTTTCACACCCATTTCTGTCACTGACTGGAAGGAGGCTGAACGCACAAAAAATTGAAAAAATGGGGTATGTCACAGAAAAATGCCAAATTTTTGTTGAGAAATTGGGTTTTCTGATTCAAGTCTGCCTGTTCCTGAAAGCTGGGAAGCTGGTGATTTTAGCATCGCAAACCCTTTGTTGATGCCATTTTCAGGAAAAAACCACAAGCCTTCTTCTGCAGCCACTTTTTCCCATTTTGATTAAAAAAACGAATTTTTCACTGTATTTTGGCTAATTTCTTGGCCTCCTTCAAGGGAACCCACAAAGTCTGGGTACCTCTAGAATCCCTAGAATGTTGGAAAAAAAGGACGCAAATTTGGCTTGGCTAGCTTATGTGGACAAAACGTTATGAGGGCCTAAGCGCGAACTGCCCCAAATAGCCAAAAAAAGGCTCGGCACAGGAGGGGGAAAAGGCCTGGCAGCGAAGGGGTTAATAATTATCTCTTCCCCAAGCCACCTGCATATTAGCTGGTCAAAGCCGCCAAAATGTTTGGGGGAGGGGATGGGTGAAAAGGTATGGGGTGAATGAAAAAATGGCGAACACATTTTTGGTTATCATCATTGATTTATTACATCTTTTTTGAAATAGTAAAATAAGGGCAACACTTACAGAATTTGGTCCTTTACCAATGCTGCATATTATGCCTCATTTGTAAATGAAAAACTCCGACTGGGATATATTTAACGCACCCAGTAAATACCTTACCTCGTGGGGTGATGTATTCATCTGCTAATCATTGGGCGGCCTACTTAGATTTGAAAGCCGTGGGAGAAGCAGAAGTATCCCAAGATCCCTTGCTGCGTGGTTGCGTGTCAGTCTGAAAATCACCTCCTCCTGTGTCCTATGGTTATCTTTGCAAAAGAGCAATGTAAGAGTCGGTCCGTAGATGCTTCCCTGGCCGCCGGTGGATGATCTGTAATCCTGTCCTAATCTCAGCAGGCTATATTAAACAAAAAGCAGGAGGTCTGGGTCTTGCAGCAGATTAGCTCTGACCTCACCGAGATCAGATTGACTGAGTAATCAGGTGTACTTAAATGGTGGTCGCGAGGCCTTCGGGGGAATCTTGCAGCAGGCGTAAAAGGAAGTCGCGTGCGGTTTTTACTCGTTTGCTAGGGCGCTGATCTACGAAAACGCATTTTTCTCTGCAGTTCAATACAAAGCTGTTCATTCAATTGAATTTAGAATTTTGGTAGCACCATTTATAAGCTTACTTAGTTTATTGGTCCGTAGGTGTATTCAAACGTTTTAAATATTGGGACAGATTCACAAAACGATTTTCACTTTCGCCTTCAGTTTTCACGCAAAAATTGTAAATCCACGTTTGCAGTTCATAGAACGTGATTTATATTTCTTAAAATAATTGCTCAAACATATATATTTTTTGTAAGTAAATCTGATGTTAAAGGCGGAGAGTGAGCATTCCAGGGCGTCAATTCCATAAGAGTTTGGAACAGTGCTGGAATAGAAAAAACGTACTCAGCAAACCCATAAATTGGGGGTCAAGGTATGGCAGAGGAAAGGTGGTGTAGTCAGTAGGGGCAGAGCTTGAAAAGCAGCGTCTGACAGTCAATTTAAACATTATAACAAATTCTAAAGAAGTTAACAACAAGTACATATGTGAAAATAGATCTGTTTATAGAGGTCATAATTGGTCACAAAGAGGATACATTTAAAAAAATCTTCCAGGGTTAAGACATCTGCTGCAGAGATCATAGTGTGCCCAGTAATTTTGAGTGGGTTATAATTGCAGTAAGATAACTCTAGTAGTTAACACAGATCTGGGAGAGCTCTGTGTTTGGGCCAGTCCCAGTTTTGACTCATAAAGAAGCATAGAGGATTAATGTGCCTGCTACAAAGCACATTGTAGAACATGCAGATCACAGATTTGTTTTTTATTAGATAGCTAAATCGTGTACTGCTTTTTTCACACTGAGCTCATTTTGTGTTTTCCAGTTCATAAGCTGCAAGCCTTCTACTATAGCTCAATGCTCTATTTACCAGCATCAAGGAGCTGCATGCAGGCTGTAAGTTATGGGTTTAGACAGTGGTGTAAAAAAATTTGAGGGCGACCCCCGCAAAATAAATGAAGGACCCACCATGCAGAACTGGCTATCACGCTGGTGGTGAGTCAGTCTTTTTGGTGCCACTCTCCATGAATTCCCTCTCTACCACTCTACAACAGTGCCCCTTTCTTCTCCCTAGCTCCTCTCTGACACACATTTCTTTTTCTTTTATACAGTGCTACTCATAGTAATAAAGTTGTATTAGTGAAGACAACCCCAATCACTGCATTAGGTCTTACATCCTGACTTTGGCTGGCGGTCTTGAGACCGACCGCCTCGCAGTGTCGGTCAGACCGCCACATTACCACACTGACACCACCAGGAAGATGGTTCCTAGTGACATGGCAGCAGTCGGAGTAGTCTGCAGAGCTGGCTTTGAGTTCAGAGCTGCTGTGCTGATCACAAGTCTAGTTTCCTCCAGCCTTTTTCATGGCAGGGTCCATGGCAAAAACCCAGTGCTGGGGGCCACAGGGGCCCCCTGCTCAGCACCCTCAGAATGCACACTGTCTGCTACGGTGCTGAGGGCCCCGTCTGTGCGACGTCATTAGCCTCGGCTCCATGAGGAGTCTATGCCAATGCCGCTGCACGGTTTCCACTAGGCATGAGTGAAGCATCTGGATTGGCTGGAGCAGGCTGCCTCAGCGCTGTGAAAGACACTGTTACCCTGTGCCTGCTCTCCAACCCAGCTGTCTAAGACAGCTAGGTTGAGAGGTTTGATTTGCTCATGTCAGGCTGGCCGTAGTAACATAATCGGCCAAGCCTACATGCAAACCTCATACTGTAGTGGCCACTCATCATTGCTGCCAATCAGCAGCAATGACGCAGTGGCCCTGCCTCCTCCGCCCCCGCCCACCGCTCCATTCGGCAGAGAGTACAAAATAAAATGGTAATAAAATCAAGTTATTAGCATTTTATTTGTCATTCTTTCTGTAGCAGTGTGGTTGGGAGATGCTCCTCCGCTACTATGGAGGAACCGTCGCTGATTGAACTCAAACAAAAGAGGGCTGATAGCTCTTTAAATTAGGCCTTTCTTTTGGGCTCAGATGGAATTTTAAGACAGAAAGAAAGTCCCCTCTGCACCTGCAAGTTGCTGCTCACAATGGAATGGAGACAGCAGGCGGGCTCTGCTGAACTGTGTCCTGGTGTCAGAAAATGACACCAGGACAAATTCAGCATGTTTGCTTGGGTCGGCCGTTCCCAGATCCTGCCAGTATTAGATGCTGGAGCCGTGATCTGATACACTCTCTCTACTTTCCTGCACTGGTTTGGAAACTCCCACAAACATAGTTGTTTGTGTGCAGTGGTTAATTTCCACCAGTGGTTCCAGGTGGTGATCAGTGCCTTCCATTTCTGGAGGCTGTTAGAAATGGGGTCTCTAGTTGGCAGTCAGTTTATACTCTGTCCAAGTAGGGACCCTAACTCTAGTCATGGCAAAGGAGATACCCAACTCAAATAACCCCTGCTCACCCCTTTGGTAGCTTGGCACGAGCAGTCAGGCTTATCTCAGAAGAGCATGTGTAAAGCCTTTTCACATAACACAGTAATACAGTGAAAACACTACAAAAGGACACCACATCAGTTTAAGAAAAAATTGCCAATATTTATCTGTGTAAAAAAAGATAAAAACTAGAAAAATCCAACATACAGTAATAAGACATGAATTTTGCAAGAATTACTTAAAAATACAGTTCCTTGAAGTCGATAGCTCCGCCTGGGGCTATCACAGTGACGTGAACAACAAATCCAACAGTTCAGGCTGGCAGCGATGTCGTGGGCCAGCTACGGTGTCAGGAAGACCCGCAAACATTACCTTGGAAATGTAGGGCGATGTGATCCTCGTGATGAGGTCCAGAGTGTGGTATCACTGGCGTTGGCAGACGTTGGTGGGCATTGGTTCCAGAGGTCGTTCAGGGGTCGTCGGGCCCTTGAAGTCACACGCGTTGCAGATCAAACTCTGGGCTGATGATGATTTCTGGGGAGCTGGTGTTGATGGCGTCGGGGCTGCCGTGCGAAGTGGAACGATGCGACGTGCGGTGCCCACAGGTCCTGGTGCAGGCATTGGCTTGGGGATGGTGTCCTGCGGCGTCAGTGGGACCAGGACTGCGGTGTGAAGCGGGGTGGTGAGACGTGTGGTGTCTCCAGGTCGCGGTGCAGGTAGCCTTGTCGTCGTTGCTGAAGAGCTGTCATTGGTAGGCCCAAGGCAGCGGTACAAAGCGAGCAGGCTTCCCTGAGAAGTACAGAAATGTCATGCGCTCGGCTGCCCAATCATCTCTACCATTCGGGAGAGATGAGGCACTGCTAGTTAGCCGAAGCAAAGCCTGGATTTGGAGTGGCAAGTGTCATCCACCGTGGGTCAGACTCAGTCCCCCACATCGTGGACGATCTTGCTGCTCAAAATCCAGTAGTCTCATTTAGATACTGAGAGCCTACGCGACATGGCGCCGCCAACGTTTGGTCAGGCTCTAATTTTCGGGTCCACCGGAACCTCTCAGTCTCATTTTATATAGTGACCCCTCAGTTCCGTATACAGGGACGTCCGTGGTACTGAGGATTTCCACCACAGCCGTATAGGTAATACTATTTTCAGCTGGCAGTTGTTCAAGCTTAACTGTAAAAGGAAAAAAAAACATCTTGGTCTGCCTTCTCTGAACTCTTAGTGCTTCTATGATGGCGAATCCCCAGGTTGTACAAACAGCTGTTAACATGAGACAACCTCTCACAACACACTTGCTAGCACATGCCCTCACGGCCCAGGGAGGTCCAGTCACGTTTGTGGTGGACGCCCACGCAGCTTATAGAACAGAGCTTTTTTTTTTTTGGGTCATATTTCCAGCAGTTGATGGGAACACAAATACATTTCATACATATACAGTTGCGAACACGCCTGAACAATACAGGGTGTACGCTTATTTAGAGATACCTCTATCTTATCAAGAACATAATAATTGGCTTGATGGCGCCCTACCCCATACAATATTACCAGTAAGGTTAGGTCCACTAAGTAATAACGGTCCTACCTGGCCTTTATTGGCCACATATACACCACATCCTGCAGTTGCGAATTTAGAAGTAGCTGAGGTTCGACGCTTATATATTGAATTAATAGCAATATATAGACGATTAGTCCAATTTGTGATGCAAACTTTAAATACAAACCCAGCACGTGCTGCTCCAGCACAACCACATGCAGTGGCACCAGGTATAAATCCGGTGACTGTACATTCAATTATGGGTAAAGTACTGGCCAAACGAGAGGAGACTCCGATTTGGCTGGCTCAAAAAATTAATACACTGGAAGCAGTGTTTCCCCATACAGGACCTCAGGATAAACATAGGATATTAACTATGTGCTTGCCCTTTGGGATGGTCCCTACAGTTGAAAACTGTAATACCTGGGGCACGGTATTTGCAACGCTCCATACAACTGCACACGGTACACCAACACTTGCCAACCTACCGGAAGTGCTTAAACAAATCCAAGATGAATACGGGGCTGCCCATGCCCTGGATTTGGGACTGCAACTGATGGGCAATTTTGCCACAGTTTCTTCAAAAATCTTAAGTGATCTTAAAGGGGAAGCAGTTGCACTTGCAGTGCGCATGTGGCTCCGTGATGTTCCGCAACAAGATCAGGAACGAGAGCTGCCTAAAATAATAGCGGAAACATATTCAAGCATTGGTCTAGATAGCCTTGGGGCTAGACCACAAAAACCTCAATTTCAGGGTAAAATTAATACAGACAATACTAAACAACAACCTGAGGGTAATAAGAAACGCTGGGATAAAAAGCAACAAACGCCTAAAAAAGAAAGGAGACCATCTCCACAGATGGAGACCCCACATAATAGGTATAATCTCAGGAATAGAGAAAATATAAAAACGCCTGATAGATATCACGATACTGATACACACCAATCTCGTTCCTTTCAAGACTCATCGGAAAAAACAAATGAGAGAGGTGGGCGATCAGAGCGAAGAACAGAGTACGTGAAACCGAGACAGGAATCACAACACTCTTCGGAGGTTTCTGTTAAAAAGGAAGAGAAACCTGCACAGCAAAAACAACAATTTAAAAAGAAAAAAGTGGCAGCAGTCTCAGTTCGACATGCCACTCAGGAAGAAGGTTCTCATGAAGAACAAGACTTGGGCTCTAGCACTGCTAGACAGCGCAGCACAGGTCACAATAGTTCACCGGAATCTTCTAGAGCATCTGGAGGTGAAAGCAACTGATGACTTTATACAAGTAGAAACAGCGGACATGCGTGTCTCCGAACCTGATAGGGTATACAAGGTAACACTACAATTAGAAGGAGACATTGAACGCACGATACACAAAATCTTTTGGGACCGTGTAGTTAAAGTGTACGACATCTTGTTGGCTGAACAAGATTGGCCGCCTGACTTTGTCCGCACCTGCCCAAATGGAGAAGAGGTCATTAAACCTTCTTTCTCGCCCCTTGTTCCGGAGGAACTCGCAGAGTCCTATTCTATAGAATGCGCTCTAGCACAGGCACCCACGTTATATAGAAATCACGTGGGGTGGGATAGGGACTCTCCCTACCATGTTATTCCCATTAAAAGTGAACCTCAGCCACAACCGCAGTATCCCATAAAACATGAAGCAAGGGCACCGGTGAGAGAGATACTTACACAATTAGAATACCAGGGTGTGATTGAACCCTGTGTCTCACCGAAGAATAACCCTTTATTTCCTGTAGCCAAGCCGGACCATTCATACAGAATAGTCTTAGACTACAGACATTTAAACGGACATACACGTACGTATGCTATACAAAATTCACATAGCACTGCACTGATGAGCAACATAGTGCGGAAAAAATACAAAACAACGTTAGACATCTCGAATGGGTTCTTCTGCCAGAATATAGCGCCTGAAAGCAGGGACTTAACAAGCTTTAGCACATTAGGCTCTCAGAAAAATTCTGTTGTTTGCCTCAGGGGTATAAGAACAGCCCAGGACTGTTTGCGGCTCGTGTGACTGCTATTTTACACGAGATAGACCCTGAAGCATTGTCATATGTGGATGATATATATCTCATGGATGACGAGTTATTACAACATTTAAGACGGGTAGCCCGCATTGTTGTAGGGTTTGCCGAACTTGGCTACAAATGTAACTTTAAAAAATCAAAAATTGCCTTCCTCAGCGTCCTGTTCCTGGGATATGAGCTGTTGAGTGAAGGGAAGAGCCTAGCGCCACAATTTTTAGAAAAATTTGCACAATTACAACCACCAAATACGATTAAAAACTTCAGTCGTTGTTGGGTTTTCTAAATTTTGGCAGAACATACATTTCTGATATGCAACGCGCATAAAACCTTTATATGACTTAATACGGCCCGATTTTTCAAGCAAATACTGGACAGTTGAGCATACACGCACCCTTCGAGATTTGCAGACAGACATGCTAGCAGCAAAACATTTACACACCAGGGACAACAAAACACATTTGGTCATCAGGGTAATAGCTGGGGCCATCGGTTTCACCTATGTGACATTTAATGAAGGTGAGACAGTCCCGATAGCATACAAATCACATTTGTATTCAGCTGCTGAACAACGCTTTGCACCCACGAGAAAATTCTCACTGCTGTACAAGTGGCTGTTATTAAAGAAAGACCTCTTGCCCAAGGGAAACGCATCATTGTTGTTTCTCCAATTCCAGCCCTAGAGGCTATTACAAAAGTTAGCGTTCCGAAAGCAAAAGCACTTCATCCACATTGGATACAATGGGCTACGTCTCTAACAGCCACTGGTGTGGACTATATTTTCGACCCAAAATTACAAACTCAAGAATTCCTACAATATGAAGTAGAATATCCAGTTCCAGTGAATACCTTGCCTATTGATCAATATCATAGAGTCATGTACACAGATGGCTCTGCGCAACCAGCGATTGGAACTAAACATCAATACTCTGCTGCTTGCGCAGTCGTAAGCGGCTATATGGAGGGGGAGAAATTCTGTCCCCAACATACCTATACACAGACCTTCGGGGATTGAACAGCACAATTGGCTGAGCTAAAAGCTCTGCTGATGGCACTAGAACATACGGATCCGGCACAGTTCACACTGATTGTTTGTGATTCATATTACTGCGTACAGTCCTTTAATGAATATGTGCATTACTGGCATTTGAATGGGTTCAGAGATTCGAAAGGCAATACCATAAAACACAGACTCCTGTGGGGGAAGGTAGCAGACCTGAAAGAGACGCTACCGAAGGTCCACGTTGTGCATACACTTGGACACCAGCGCGTTGGAATACACGTTGCTGGAAATACATTGGCTGATGAAGCCGCAAAGTCAGCAGTGGCAGTAGCCACCGTAGCTGCAGTGACTCGTTCGAGTTCCAAACCAGACACAGACATTTTGGCTGCCATAAAGGCTACGGCTTATGGTGCGCCTTATCCTAAAGGATTCCCTAACAAATATCAATACTTGATGGGAGGTATGCTGAATGCTGAAGTTAAAATACCAGGCGTAGTCGTACGTGACATCCCTAACAAAGATATAAGACCACAATTGATCAAAGCAGCGCATGAGGGGGTGGCATCTGCACATGCTGGTGTGGCAGCTACAATTTCAATCTTACAGGCCCGGTCTCTACAAAGAGACTAAGCAGTATTTCCTTTGTTGTGACATCTGTCAACAAATTAAAGTTTCCACGGCCAAGCGCCCGCCGCAGACACCCCTCTTAATTTCCAATAGACCGTTACAGTGTGTGTACTTGGACCACTGCGGTCCACTAACACCTGATAGTGCATACAAATACATATTAGTCGCTGTTGATTCATGCTCCAGATTTGTGTGGGTGTGGCCACAACGCTCGGCTGATGCTCGGACTGTTATTAAAGATTTGCAAGTCTTTATCGGTACATATGCAGTTGCGGCCTTCCATTCGGACCATGGCCATGCTTTTGCCTCAAGGGCATTCAGGGACACCATGGCTTCGTTGGGGGTTCAACTGCAGTACTCGTCTCCATTTCATCCCAAGGGAAATAGTGTTGTGGAGCGATTAAACCGCGATTTAAAGCAATCCTTAACAGCCAGAGTCTTAGGTACGGGTCATAGTGGGCTATCCCACCTGTATGGAGTTCAGAGAGCACTAAATAACCTGCCTAGAAGGTCCCGGGGGGGGTTGTACTTCATATGAGTGCCTGTTCGGAACACAAATGTTTGTTCCGGATCTTGATGGTCCTGACGTGGAGGCAGCAGAAACGCCTTTTGACATAAATGATTGTGTCACTGTTTTACAGGAATTACAGTGAGGATAACTCTTCTAAAAGTGCTGCCTCCACAGGAATTAAGGATGTGCCTGTAACATCTACCGGCTGGATTCCCAGGGTTGGGGATCTTGTACGTGAAAAGATCGCAGTGAAAAAATAATTTGGCCCTTCTTATCGGGCACCAGTCCCTGTACTGGGGATACACGGTACCAGAACTGTTATTCTACCACCGTTGCCAGGTGCCAAAGAAAATCGCTTTGTTTCAATTGACAATGTCAAACTACAACATGTGGCCGATTCTGCACAGCCGACCAAGAGGAACATCCAATAGTTCCCGAATGCCTCTCACTACTGGAGAAGACGTTGCGCTACAAGTTGTTTATACCAACACTGATACCTCTCCGAGCTTGGGGAGGGTGGATGATGATGATCTTGCATTAGTTCCACTAACAACAAGCAATTTAGAAACATTTGATCAAGTCACCACGACTACAAGCCAGACGGGTGGTGCTGTCTACAGTGTACCACCCCAGGAAACACCAACTCCACCATTTACCACGGCTACACCATTTGCACAAACTGCCTCTGGTTACTTTGCCGACTTCAATACGGTCTATCGGACTCGTTTGCCCTCTTCGACAGCTGACCTGTCAGGTGCACGTAAGTTAATACATTGGCTTAAAGACACATATTTTGTTTTTCCATGGAACTATGTATGGCTTTCTTTGACTGTCCTAGCCTTTCTGCTTTGGATTGGTTTTGTTATTACCTTTTTCTTGCTGATACATGGTCATTTTCTTCCCGAGACATCAGCGGTTGAACAGGTGGAGGAGGTTTTGAAACCACATTTTTCATCACATAAGATTCGAAGAGACTTGTCTTTTGTGAACATTTCTGCAGTGCCAATTCCTGATGGGATTGGCTGGGACAAAGTAATGTTTAATATATATGGTCCCACTGAATTTATCAAAATACCGTATGTGTTAAAATTATCTATGAATGATATAGTCATACCAGGCATTGTGTCAGATGATTGGGATGTGAAAACAGTTGATTCTATGATGATAGAATTGCAATATTATACTGTCTATGAAAACGAAGATGTTTACCAGTTTAAAGAAAATTATGGTGATATGTTTTGCTATAATTATTATGGGCACCACTTCATACATAGAGCGAGTAGTCCCGAGACGATATTTAATTACACGCAATGGGAACATTGTCCAACTCCACCCCAAGGGAGTTCAAAAACGTATACTGAAAAGTTTGCGTATTTTTTTGGGCATCGTCAAAAAAATGCTGAGTCATATTATTTTAAAGTAACTCCTACTAAGGATATACATATGTTATTGACCAACACAAAATTTATATATTCGGAATCATTTGTTTCCCAGTTATCAATAGAAGGTTATGAATATTGGTCCAAATATATTGATTTGAAAAGTGTTTGGCAAACAAAAAATTGGCAGACCAAGGGTACAGAAACATTGTTTAGAGCATGTCTCATCCCTGTTCAAATGATCTTTTTGTATGAAACAGTACAACAAACAAGTTGTTTAGGCTTAGCAACAATCAGAGAATTAAATATGCCCAGTATACCTGCCAATGCAAAATTTGACAACTGGCAAAAATACACAAATGCAACCACACACGAGCTTAATGAGTGGGTCCAGAATGGTACGTTTAATGCTTCACTGACACGTCCAGGCAGGTGGTTATTGTGGCCCATAGATACCAACGGGCAATGTTCCCTGTAAGGCGCGCATGCGAGCGCACCTTTCCTTCCCCCATCGCGCAGGCCCCGTTGGCAAGCGCGCACGTTGTGCTGTTATCAAATGTTCCACCATTACTATACTTTGTGGTAGTTTATATGCGTTATCACTTTCTAAGCCTAAATAAGCCTTTTAGAGCGATATACGTGCTCCCTTAAGGCAGATAATGCTCATATTTGAATCTAGATTGAAGTCAATGAAAACAGCGTTTAAATGCCGCGGGGAGTGTTTTAAACATCATTTGGCGTACTTTAGCATACAAGCGAGCAAGTGATATTTGTCTTGGAAATTAATGGTTAATGAGCTAGGAAATGCTTCAGAACAGTAGAAAATGGGCTGTTATTAAATGTTCCACCATTCCTATACTTTGTGGTAGTTTATATGCGTTATCACTTTCTAAGCCTAAATAAGCCTTTTAGAGCGATATTCGTGCTCCCCTAAGGCAGATAATGCTCATATTTGAATCTGGATTGAAGTCAATGAATACAGCGTTTAAATGCCGCGGGAGTGTTTTAAATATCATGTACTTTAGCATACAGGCGAGCAAGTGATATTTGTCTTGGAAATTAATGGTTAATGAACTAGGAAATGCTTCAGAACAGTAGAAAATGTGCTGTTATCAAATGTTCCACCATTCCTATACTTTGTGGTAGTTTATGTGCTTCATCACTTTCAAAGCTTAAATAAGCCTTTTTGAGCGATATACGTGCTCCACTAAGGCAGATAATGCTTATATTTGAATCTGGATTAAAGTCAATGAAAAAAGCTTTTAAATACAGCGGGAGTGTTTTAAACATCATTTGGCGTACTTTAGCATACAAGCGAGCAAGTGATATTTGTCTTGGAAATTAATGGTTAATGAGCTAGGAAATGCTTCAGAACAGTAGAAAATGTGCTGTTATCAAATGTTCCACCATTCCTATACTTTGTGGTAGTTTATATGCGTTATCACTTTCTAAGCCTTAATAAGCCTTTTAGAGCGATATACGTGCTCCCCTAAGGCAGATAATGCTCATATTTGAATCTGGATTGAAGTCAATGAAAACAGCATTTAAATGCCGCAGGGAGTGTTTTAAACATCATTTGGCGTACTTTAGCATACAAGTGAGCAAGTGATATTTGTCTTGGAAATTAATGGTTAATGAGCTAGGAAATGCTCAAGAACAGTAGAAAATGTGCTGTTATCAAATGTTCCACCATTCCTATACTTTGTAGTAGTTTATATGCGTTATCACTTTCTTAGCCTAACTAAGCCTTTTAGAGCGATATATGTGCTCCCCTAAGGCAGATAATGCTCATATTTGAATCTGGATTGAAGTCAATGAAAACAGCTTTTAAATACCGCGGGGAGTGTTTTAAACATCATTTGGCGTACTTTAGCATACAAGCGAGCAAGTAATATTTGTCTTGGAAATTAATGGTTAATGAGCTAGGAAATGCTTCAGAACAGTAGAAAATGTGCTGTTATCAAATGTTCCACCATTCCTATACTTTGTGGTAGTTTATATGCGTTATCACTTTCTAAGCCTAAATAAGCCTTTTAGAGCGATATACGTGCTCCCCTAAGGCAGATAATGCTCATATTTGAATCTGGATTGAAGTCAATGAAAACAGCGTTTAAATGCTGCGGGGAGTGTTTTAAACATCATTTGGCGTACTTTAGCATACAAGTGAGCAAGTGATATTTGTCTTGGAAATTAATGGTTAATGAGCTAGGAAATGCTCCAGAACAGTAGAAAATGTGCTGTTATCAAATGTTCCACCATTCCTATACTTTGTAGTAGTTTATATGCGTTATCACTTTCTAAGCCTAAATAAGCCTTTTAGAGCGATATACGTGCTCCCCTAAGGCAGATAATGCTCATATTTGAATCTGGATTGAAGTCAATGAAAACAGCGTTTAAATGCCGCCGGGAGTGTTTTAAACATCATTTGGCGTACTTTAGCATGCAAGTGAGCAAGTGATATTTGTCTTGGAAATTAATGGTTAATGAGCTAGGAAATGCTTCAGAACAGTAGAAAATGTGCTGTTATCAAATGTTCCACCATTCCTATACTTTGTGGTAGTTTATATGCTTTATCACTTTCAAAGCTTAAATAAGCCTTTTTGAGCGATATACGTGCTCCCCTAAGGCAGATAATGCTTATATTTGAATCTGGATTAAAGTCAATGAAAACAGCTTTTAAATACCGCGGGGAGTGTTTTAAACATCATTTGGCGTGCTTTAGCATACAAGCGGGCAAGTGATATCTGTCTTGAAAATCAATGGTTCATGAGCTAGGAAATGCTTCAGAACAGTAGAAAATGTGCTGTTATCAAATGTTCTACCATTCCTATACTTTGTGGCAGTTTATATGCGTTATCACTTTCTAAGCCTAAATAAGCCTTTTAGAGCAATATACGTGCTCCCCTAACAGGTTATGTCCTTGGGGTGTGCAACCAGGTCACAAAACTGCCTTGATGCCCTATTGCATGGAGCAATGATATCCCTTTTTTGCTTTAGTGGTATGGAGAGGCTAATGCCAAAGATCTTGGCTAGTTATGCGCTGCGCGCGCGTGAATGGTCAATTTCTTGGCGCACGTATCCTTGGCTGCAGCGCACAGAGACCGCACACTGCCGCACACAGTGGAAAAAAATTAGAGGGAACATTGCCAACGGGTGTCATCAACGTTTTGTCACCTCCTCGGGGGGTTTCCGGACGAGTAGGCCAGACCCTCGCTATATATCAGCAGAACATGCTCACATAATTACAACATATAGGTGGTCATTCTGACCCTGGCGGTCTTTGACCGCCAGGGCGGAGGACCGCGGGAGCACCGCCGACAGGCCGGCGGTGCTCCAATGGGGATTCCGACCACGGCGGTAAAGCCGCGGTCGGACCGGCACCACTGGCGGGGTCCCGCCAGTGTACCGCGGCCCCATTGAATCCTCCGCGGCGGCGCAGCTTGCTGCACCGCCGCGGGGATTCCGACCCCCCCTACCGCCATCCAGATCCCGGCGGTCGGACCGCCGAGATCCGGATGGCGGTAGGGGGGGTCGCGGGGCCCCTGGGGGCCCCTGCAGTGCCCATGCCACTGGCATGGGCATTGCAGGGGCCCCCGTAAGAGGGCCCCTACATGTATTTCACTGTCTGCTGCGCAGACAGTGAAATACGCGACGGGTGCAACTGCACCCGTCGCACAGCTTCCACTCCGCCGGCTCGATTCCGAGCCGGCTTCATCGTGGAAGCCTCTTTCCCGCTGGGCTGGCTGGCGGTCTGAAGGCGACCGCCCGCCAGCCCAGCGGGAAAGTCAGAATTACCGCCGCGGTCTTTCGACCGCGGAACGGTAACCTGACGGCGGGACTTTGGCGGGCGGCCTCCGCCGCCCGCCAAGGTCAGAATGAGGGCCATAGTGTAGGAAAATTGTGCCAACTGTGGCTAAAATCGTCCTCACTTGATGCGGTTAAAACGCACCTAAATTTCTTGTCTAACAACACTGACTTACAAGATTTCTTGTCAGGCCCCAAGATACCACGTAGGACGCGTTTCTTGTATGAAGTATACAATGAAAAATGGAAACTTTTTCAACAAGAGGCTGCAGCCCGGTTAAGGCCAATAGACCAGTAAGATTTGAAAAAGGCATTAGCTGTTGTGGATAATGGGATTCACACCTTGTCCGACCGGATATATACAATTAACAACATTTTTTCTTCTGCTATAGACATTATACAATCTGATATGTCTTCTTTATATCATGGACAGAGTCAGACCAGGTCCATTATGCAGTTGGGTTGGACACTTCAGATATTGAAGGCGGGTCGCGTTCCGTGGCAGCACATCAGTGCCAGGGAAATATTTTTTTCCTTTAATTTGACGCAGCAACAACAACTAATGGGTAAGAAAGAAGCAGCTTATGTCATGCTTAACATTGAAAAGACTGCCACATTTAGACTGCCTTTTACCATGGCCGAGATTCCTTCGGCAGAGTGGTTAATACACGGGGTTATTAATCTGCCTATTTCAACATTACAATTCACTTCTTGTTTGAAACACGTTCCAGTAGACAGATATGAAAAGTTGGGAGATAGTTACATCCATGAGGTGTGGGAGCTTCCCTTCTAGTACAAATGCCTCAATGGCATGAAAGAGGTCTTTCTTAGAGGTACTGAATGCGAGACTTCAGTCAGCCATTTGATGATTTGTAAGCACCTGTCCCTGCATGGGGCATGTAATGCCTTGGTTGCAAACTTGGCTTGCTATCTGAAGGGAGTTCCAGTCCCCTTGATTAAACGCACGTTCCAGGTGCTTTCAAACAGCAGCTATGTCCTTCTCAATAGTGAAGACTGTTGTGGCATGCGGGCCGGAATAGTTTACGTGGTTTCGGTCTCTAAGGTCGTTACATGCTGCGGGAACGTGTTGTTTCCCCCCACTAAATTAAGGGAGGTAGCTGATATCTGGCCTCACATTGCTACTTCCAAGGTGAATTTTGACAAGTTGAGTAGACTCAAGGCTTTATTGTTTCAGAAGCATGTGGCCCTTACATCTGCACCGAGACCTACGTGCTTCAAGTGGCAAGGTCGTCAGCAGAAATACAGTCCCTGTTAAATACGAATTTTCCGAGACACTTTGGTGAACTCGTGGGACATATATTTAATGCGTCCAGCATGGCTGGATCAGCACATTTTTTCAAAGCTGTTGGTATTAGTTTTGTTCACACCTTTTCCTCTATATTCGGTTTGATACCTTCGGCTATTCACTCAATTTTTCGGAAGTATTTTTGGGGGATTTCCAATAACTTTGGCTTTATTAGCTGGAATTTTGCTGTTGCTGTTGTTTTTCCGCAATGGCTGTCCCGCCGCAACAAGGACAAATGAAGGCGCTCCCATCAGCGCAGCTGTGTCGTGAATGCATGATGCAGCAGTTTGGAGCAACACTCCTGGAACATTTGGGGTGTGACTGGTCTCTGTCATTCAGACGTGTTTTGGATTGTGTGCAGCCTGTGTTTTTAGGTGCCGTTGGTGCTCTTTTGAACATGCACTAGAAGTTTGTCTTTCACAGCAACGCCCCTCAGTGATTGATGCTGATCTGTTGATGTTCTCGTTGAGGGTTCATTACCAGACATGCGCACTGCGGCTGCGTTTGCTGAGAGAAGCTGATTACGAGCTACCCTTCCTGGAGGAAGTTAACATCGACTCGTTAATGGGCACTGCACGGGATGCCGCCTTGGTTGATACTGGGGCTATGGAACACACCTGCTCCTTAGTTGTTTTTGGCGTGGATTTACCAGTTTTGTCATCTGCCGAAGTGGATGATCTCCTACGTTCCATGACTATTGCTTACTTTGGAACAGTTATAAATTGACATGTTTTTCTTATAATTTAGCACCAAGCCGCATGCTCACTTATAAATTGTCAAGTAATATGCTTTTGTGAACTCTTAACTTGTCAAAATTAAGTAGGGTTTTAAATATATTTTAGGTTAGAGCATTTTAGCTTTGGCTTGAACCACTTTCTACTGACAAGGCGAGGGTGTTGTGTGGTCATTTTCCGTATAGCTCCATGTACGTTAGTTTAACATACTAGGCCGCTGTGCACTTTGCCCTAGATATATTTTATTCAGCTTCGCACTGTTATTTTATAATAACCAATTTTATGGTCTTGTTTTAATTTCTTCTATCACACTGTTTAGCTTAGTTCAGCACTGTGTTCTCAAATAATGCATTCTTGATCGCCCTGTGCTTCAGTCAAGGCAACAGTCTGGTACATTGCCGGTAAACGCGTTAGAAGTTTAGTCTCCAGCATTCGTAGAAAATACACATCCTTACGTAGGGACTTTTTCTTAGAATATCTGTGTGTTAGTTATAAAAACACTTTTTAGTCCTAGTGCACGTCAAGAGGGAGATTCCAGCCAGGGAACCACAACTGTATGCTGAATGCCCCATTGCAGATGTTGATGCAGATTACAGCCCTTGCTCAGGTATGAGGGTTGATGTCCTCCCGGGGGAACCTGAAAGGCAGGCTTAGAGCTTAACATGCTGTGCTCGAAATATAACTTAGAGAGAGAATAATCTAGCGGCACTATGATAGCCTTATTCATGTGCTTCACTCTCATTGTTACTATTTTAATATTACTGTGTTGTGTAGTTCTGGTTATTGCAGCTCATACTTTACTATCCAAAATGCAGTTGTTTTAATAAACCAATCTTTAAAATTTACACTGCCTTTATTGTCATTTATATATGAGACTGTAGTGTGTATGAGAGAACCGGTTGTGACCTGAGTGACCACGTGTTCCCTGAGAAGTACAGAAATGTCATGCGCTTGGCTGCCCAATCATCTCTACCATTCGGGAGAGATGAGGCACTGCTAGTTAGCCGGAGCAAAGCCTGGATTTGGAGTGGCAAGTGTCATCCACTGTGGGTCAGAATCAGTCCCCCACATCTTGGGCGATCTTGCTGCTCAAAATCCAGTAGTCTCATTAAGATAATGAGAGCCTACGCGACAGTGCTTCGTGTACCTCACTAGCAGTTTCCTCAGGCCACGGTGCAGTCTGCGGTGTCGGCATCAGCTTAGAGTGGCAGCGTCGGGGACCAATGCTTCAGTGTGAGCAAGGCGAAAAGGAGCGCAGGACCCAAAGGTCACGGTGCAAGCAGCCGCTCAGTGACCGTGTAAGGTGGCGGCGGCAGTGAAACCATGGTTGCGGTGCGAAACAGGGCATGGTTCTGTGCAGCATCATCAGGTAACGGTGCAGGCAGCGGTGTCATTGATGGTGCTGTGGTAGTTTTTCTTCTGTTGCAGCACACAACTCAGAGTTCCCAGTGCTGTAGACAAATGAAGCTGAAATCTTTGATATCCTTGAGACTTCCAACAGGAGGCAAGCTGTACTTCAAGCCCTTGGAGAAACGTCACAAGCAGGATACACAGCAAAGGCTAGTCTTTGTCCTCTTTAAAGCAGAAGCAGCAACTGCAGGCCAATCCAGCAAAGCACATACAGCAAAGGGGCAGTACTCCTCCTCCAGCTATTCAGCTCTTCTCCTTGGCAAATGTCCCTCTTGATCCAGAAGTGTTCTAAAAGTCTGGGGGTTTGGGTCCACTACTTATACTCCTTTCTGCCTTTAAATTAGGCAAACTTCAAAGGAAAGTCTCTGTTGTTCACAAGATCCTGCCTTGCCCAGGCCTGGCCCTAGACATACACTACAGGGGGTCGGAGACAGCATCGTGTGAGGACAGGTACAGCCCTTTCAGGTACAGGTGTCAGCTTCTCCCTCCCCACTCTAGCCCAGGAGACTCATCAGGATATGCAGGACACACCTCAGCTCCCTTTGTGTTTCAATGTCTACAGGGGATTTAAAAACAGCCAAACTGTCAGTCTGACCTATGAGAAAGATAGTTCTTGCAATAGTGAAAAACAAATATAGCAGCATTTCACTATCTGGACATGTAAAACACACCAGTACATATCCGACCTTTTAAATACACTGAACCCTGCCCATGGGGTTGCATTGAGCCTACTTCAGAGGTGACTTCTATGTAGTAAAAGGGAAGGTTTGGGCCTGGCAAGTGGGAGCACTTGCAAAGGTCAAAATAGCAGTTTAAAATTGCACAAACAGACACTGCAGTGACAGGTCTGAAACTTGTTTACAGGCTACTCGTGGGTGGCACGATCAGTGCTACAGGCCCACTAGTATTATTTGATTTACAGGCCCTGGGCACACATGTGCCGCATTTGGGCCATTTTTCAACTCAAAAGCGGAGCAAACGTACAAAATATAATTGTATTTTGTAAGCTTGCGCTGCTTTTGCATCAAAAAATGGCGCAAATGTGGAGCAAAAAAAGTATAAATACAGGCTATAATGCACTCTACTAGGGACTTAGTAGTAAATCAGATAGGCCAATCATGGATAAGCCAGTCACCAATACAATTTAGACAGAAAGCACTTGCACTTTAGCACTGGCCAGCAGTGGTAAAGTGCCCAGAGTCCTAAAGTCAGCAAAGACAGGTCAGAAACAATAGGAGGCAGAAGGTAGAAAGTCTGGGGATAACCGTGCAAAAAGTGCCAGGTCCAACACTGTGGATGAAGAGGTGGTGGGGGCAAGGGTCCGTGGGTGCTCCAGCATGGATGGAGTTCATGAAGGCTGTGGCTCTGTGTGGTGACCTGTTGTAATGGTGTGAGCGGATGGTTGTGGGTAGCATTTGTTGGCATAAGAAGGCTCTCAAGGTCGGTGGGTTGGGGTTCGAAGTTTCTGTAGATGGTAGCTATCTTGTTGTCGATATAGTCCACCAGGGTGTTGCAGAGTTCCTGGGAAGGGAAGATTGTGTTCTCGGTGGATGATGGGCAGGAGAACTTTCTGATGATGTTGAAAAATTCCTTGCTGTGGTTGGAGCTGGCTTAGATGCGATCCACCAGAGTGCATCTTTTTGTGTCCTTTAGGCATTGATGGTGTTTGTTGAGGGCGACTTGGAGGTGGTTCGCTGGGATCTTTGCTGGTATGTCATTGTCTTTCTAGTTGTTTGCAGTTGCATTAAATGGTCCTGAATTATGTTGTATACCAGCTGGCTTATTTGATGGTTTTTCTGAACTTGGCGGGCTTAATAGAGGAATCTCTGTCGGCACAGTTGGTGATCCAGATGGAGAAGTTCTTGATGGCCTGTCCCAGGTTGGTTGCAGGGTCAGGCTGGGTGGTGTTTAGGACGTCTGTCCATCGGGTTTCTATCACTCTATTCCAGCTGTGGTTGGAGGAGCTGGAGGGCTTGGTAGTGATGTGAGAGGATCCTGCTATAGTGGAAGTGGACAATGTTGTGGTTGGTCCAGGTGAGTTTGCCGACATGACTGTACTTGACTCTGTCAGTGGCAATGAGGATTGGGTCAAGCATGTGTCCTGCAATGTGGGTAGGGTTTGTGACTAGTTGGGTGATGCCGATGTTGCTTATCCTTTCCAGGAGGCTGGAGGTGTTTGTGTTTTTGAGGTCATCAAGCTTCAAGTTGAGGTCACAGAGGAAGATGCATTGCTTTGAGTCAATGGCGAGTGGGGGGATGAATTCGGGAACGGCATTGCAGAAACTGGGGCGTGATCCAGGGGGTCTGTAGGCAAGGGTGCCTCTAATGGTCATTCTGCAGTTGATTAGTGTAGTGTCGTCTTCGGTGGTGGTGCAATGGATGGTTTCTTTATGGATGATGGCGATGCCACCTCTGTGTTTGTTGGTACAGTCCCAGTGTCTCATATTGTAGCTGCTGGGCATCACGGTTGCGGTATCAAGGGTGGAGGAGGGGTTGAGCCAGGTCCCTGCAATGAAGATAACTTCAGGGGGTGAGGGTGGTGATGGTGTCCCAGATTTCGGTGACGTGTTTGCATAGTGATGGGGTGTTGAGCAGGAGGCAATAGAGTAGTTCTGGGGTGTTTGTAGTCAGTGAGGTGGGTGTGGTGTTGGTTTCCATGAGGGCGGGCGCTCCTGAGCTGCAGGTGGAGAGTCAGTGGCTGCAGGTGGAAAGTTCTACCATTGATCGGGGAAATGCGAGGTGGCACTTGTTGAGGCATCTGTGGTTCAGTGCTCGGAGTTCTGCAGAGGGGTATATGTGGGTGGCTAGAGGACCAGGATTTCTGGAGCTGGGCACAGACCAGGCACAGACGGGCAGACATGGGCTTGGCTTTTGTGTGCATCCGCTGTGCTGCTGCGCTCTGGCCTCCATTAAGAAGGTCCTGGGAGGGGGCGGGCTGTGGGTTGTGGGAAGCGGGAGAGCGCATGGGCAAGAAAGAAGCAGTCAGGAAAGGAGTGAAGAGCTCCTAAAAACAGTGCAGCACAATAGAAACATCAGTGGTGAGCAAATAAGGTTACAATATACTTGGGGAACAGAAAAAAAGATACAAGCAACACAAACTCAAATTTATGACAAGCTTATTGGCACAAGGCAAAACACAGGCAATACCAACATGACTCTGCTATGGTTCACTGCTTGCAAGCAGTGAACCACGGCAGAGTCAGGGCGACCTGCTGCGGGGAGCAGATAAGGGATCTGCTTCTTTGCTCATCGTTTCTCTCAACCATCCGTTGAACAGGATGAGCCTTAGTATCTCTGAAAATGGAGCCTGAACTCCGTGTCCCTCAGAAAATTTGGAAGGCAGTTCCATAAACACGAACCCAGTATAAAGAAGAAGAGTAGCAGTGGCGGCCGGCAGCTTTAGGAGGGAGGGGGTGGGCGGGAAGCATACACACACACTCATTCTTTCACACACACACACATGCATGCACACACGCACGCGCGCACATCCATTAACAACATTCATAACATTCAAACATGCAGGCATCAAACATTCATTTTAAAACATCACACACACACTCATTCTTTCACACACGCACGCACATCCATTAACACTCATAACACTCAAACATGCATGCAGGCACCAAACATTCATTTTAAAACATCACACACACTCATTCTTTCACATACACACGCACGCACATCCATTAACAACACTCATAACATTCAAACATGCACACGCACCAAACATTCATTTTCAAACATCACACACACTTACCTTCAGCCTCGAGGTCCCAGGAGGGTTGGGACTGCTGCCTTCCCTCGCTGGCTGACCTTAGGTCAGCCCGCGAGGGAAGGCAGCAGTCCCAGCCTCATCACAGAGTGGGATGGGGTCAGTGAGACTGCTGACCCCACCTCACTTTGTGACAAAGTGTCACTGATTGACACTCGCCCTGGCGCTTCAAGGCTTAAGCCTGAAGCGCCCAGGGCGAAGTCAATGGGTGATGCTTCCCTCGTCACCTGGGGGAGGGCCTCGAGGCACCTTTGCTGAGCCGAGGAGGTCACACCCATAGGAGCTGTGACTTCCTCAGCCCAGAAAAGTTCAGCTCAGGCAGCCAGGAGTCTGCGCAAATCGTGCATGTCTGCTCCTGGCTGCCTGAGCTGAAAATGAAGAGTGTCTGTCAGGCTGACCTTTGTTCAGCCTGACAGACACTCTTCATGAAGAGAAAAGGTGGGGGGCTGGCCCCTCCGCCCTAAAGGAAGGGCCGCCCCTGAAGAGTAGTCGCTGCTGCCCCTAAAGTCACAGTAATGTGGACTCTGGCAGAAGAAGACAGACAGTGTCCTAAGTGTCTTAAGTGCTGAACAAGTCCTTGCTGGTGTCCCTACCAAGGCCAAGGAAACAATCTGCAAGGGATGCTCAAATGTCTGAGGCAGGTGGGTGGAGTTCTCCAAGGATGTAGCATAGTTGTTATGAGTATACCTTTCTGCGCACAGGAGTGTTGGGGTGATATCAGAAAGTAAAGGTTTCACAACAAAGACTCTTGCGTAATGTGCAATGTATCAAAATAGTATGATGTTATTTTTATGTGATTAATATCAGAAGTCATTGATAATGATCTCTGAGTAGTAATGTGACAGTAAGTAATCACATGATCACGTGTATAGAATGACATTTGTGAAGAGCTCGTGAATTTTTAAAAGGAAGATTTTCCAATGTGCACTATGAAGATCAATGACATTCATCTGAGCATTTGTGACCTATGACAGCATCTCTGAAATGGTAGGTTGTGACAAATTATGAGCAAAGCCTACTATATTCAGGTTGCAACCATTACAATGATGTGCAACACTGCAAGCAGTTTGAAGGGGTGTTCATATAAGCCAATCTTAGGCTACAAAGCACTCACAAATGAAGCCAAGATGGATGAAAGTTAGCATTTTGCTTTAAGTGTCCATGTCTAGTTGAAAGGTGTCAGACATGGTGGGGGGAAGGGTTCAGCATTGACATGTCGTCCGTGGCCCTTCTCCGGTGTCTCTGGAATGGCATTTACCTGGTCTTCTTCCTTTTGTTCCATAGATTGCCACGTCAGCTGGGGCAAAGAATAAAATGGCCAAAAGGTTTTCCATCGATTTTAGGGCTTGATTACAATTATCGATTTTAGGGCCTGATTATGATTATAGGTAATATTTATTGCACATACCACCTATTATAAGTTTTGGGGGATTAGTATGTAGATTTTAATGTTAAACACACCAAAATCTGCATGACATAACAACAATGGGGCATATTTACAAGAAAGTGGCGCATCAGTCCCGATGCACCACTTTTCTTGCATCCCTCTGCGCCCCCCAAACAACACCACTGTTGCACCTTATTTACAATATAACGCACCATGGTGGTTGTTTCTACAACAGCGTCAACATTTTTGATGCTGTTGTGGTGCTTTGCTGCCCTAGCGCCAAAACTTTTGGAGTATATATGAGTGTCACTTTAATGCCTGCCTTGAGCAGACTTTAAAAAAATGACGGAAAGACGGTGCAGTGAAACCTTGTAAATGTCACTGCGCAATTTATTTGGGCCTCTCTGTGGGGGAACGCCCCCTCTTGCATACATTATGCCTAGTGCAGGCATAATATGGCACAAGGGGTTATAAAAGTGGCGCAATGCATGCATTGAAACACTTTATAAATAGGGCGTGGGGGAATGACCTCCTTAATACCATCTTACTGTAAAAAAATTATGCTAGGGCGGTGCAAGGCAGTGGTAGTGGCTTGTAAATATTCCCCAAAATGTGCTCCCCATTACATTTTGACAGGTTTGACCTGCTGAAATTTAGCAAAGGTTGTCTGGTTAGGAGAAAAATGGATAATATCTGGTTGGGTAAGTTGAAATGGGAAGAATCTACAGGCAAAGCCTGTGTATGTGCAATTTCATAGTTCAAAGTGCAGGCGTTCTACATATATTGCAGAAGCAGGGAAGATTGGCAGGAGTGTCAGGACACTAAGCACAGGCCCTTGAAGGATGAAAGTGTGTGAGAAAGAGGCCCTCTGATCTAGATGCCCCAGGCCCTTTGCTAGCTCTTTCAGTAAACCAAACGGAGCGGATCTCTGGGTGTGAGTATACAATGACTTTCCTTCCCCTCTCCACAAGATCAGAGGTATAACTGAGGGAACCCTACCATTTCCTATTTCCACTTCCCCCCTTCTTGGGATTAGAAGGCAGTACCAGGCTTTAAAATACCCTTTCTTGTTTTACATGTGTGTGGGGGCTGAGGAGCACAGAGGGGGGTCCAAAGAATAAAAATACCGAGCCTCCCTGAAAGGTATTCCTGACCACATTACCACCAATACGGTAAAGCCACATGAAAGTATTAGAAGCAGTAGGTGCTACTCATTGAAATGGATGGGAAAAAGTTATTTACTGAACACAGTACTTTTGACGTCGAAATATAAGGGTATTTACAAAAGTTAAAGGATCCTAAATATATGACAGATGCTGAACAGTAGGCACTCGTTTTGCAATGGCATGCCATAAACATAAGCAATCATACCCAAGTCCCTGGTATGAAAAACACACAGGAACAAAACTGAAGTACCAGATGTCACCTTACGGACAGGGTCAGGGCTTGGGCTACTATCGCCCTGCCTTCTCACTAGCTATTCCCTGAAACCACTGAACTGAGAGAGCGTAGTTTAAACATTACCTATTTTAGATGTGAAATGCTTATATTTACAACGCTAATATTATTCATTGAAACGTATTTTAAACGTGGAGAATTTTTTTCACATGCATAAACTAATGTCGACTGTAAGGAATAATTGCTTGAATTATAACTAATTGAATATATTAATACGTACGATAATTGCATTTTATTAGAATCCATAAGCCTTAAGTTAGCGTGAGTCGAAAACTAGCTGTGTAGCTCTCATATTAAAGCATATTTTTCTGTTTCTCCAGTGTGCTGACTTGCAAAAGGCCATGACCCATCATTTGTTCTTTTTCTTCGCTTATTGTATCACTGACTGTTATACTCTCATCTGCATGCTAGTTGCTTTAGGATAAAGTTGCACGCTTTGCAACAAATATGGACACTTTCAAGGATACTGAACCACGGAAAAGAGAACTCTTGACCCGAAGAACGTGCCAGAAAATGAAGTAACCCCGGATATGCCACCTACGAAAGACGTCAGTTATGAAGACCAATCAGAAGAATGTAAATTATCGTAGAATGACAAATGCATTACTTAATGTATAATTTGATAGGTTACAGATAGTGGGGTGTAGTGACTATCCAATAGAATTTTGGGGGAATGTATTACGAAAAAAGGATAAAAACCCATGACACAAGAGACTAGAGAGCATTAGGTAGGGAATGATATCGATTGCATCCAGAAACTCTGTCACTCTATTTGGTGATTTGAGACTTAGACAAAACCATCCTCACCCATAGACTGCCCCATTACACTTTCTTCCTTATGAGGGAAGTGTCCCCTGCCATTCGACTAGATAGATTGACGGCGATCTAACTGATGTCCTGAAGACGAAGACTGATCCTATATGCTGACCTATTCCGAGGAGGGTAAATTATGTTGTTGCTATTGAAATTCATTTATTTGCCTTTTCTTTCTAGGTACCAACTGCTGTGTATTTTTGATTAGAGACCTTAGTTAGATGTTTTCCAAATTGATGTTCTAAATTGTTTTGCATGAAGTCCAACATGCTGATGCTAATTGTGGTTAGATGAGGCATTTCATCTTGACTGACGTGACTGATGTGACTGACGTGGTGCTATGCTGAACTAAACATATATGAGGTTTTATGCGTCTAGATTTGTTCATCTTCATATTACTATCTTATGTCTGTGATCTTTGCATTATTACCATATTGTGACTATGCTCTTTTGCTTCTTGGTTTTGAGATTAAAACATTTGCTATTAAATTGTAATCAATAGGGAATAAAATTCACAAAAACTTCAGTAAGGTGTGGTTATTCATGACTGAAAGGTCATGGTTGCGCCGAAGGTTTACTAATGTCTAAAGTGAAATATATTGTGGTGATATATGTTGGCAATATTATTGATATATTGATTGATATATTGATCAGTTATCTCGTCTTACGGTGTCTCACCACTGTGTCCCAAGATTCATCGGCCTAAAACGAGTCCCGATGTGTATAAATTAACATAGAAGGACGCGTTATCAGTTCTGGTAGCAGAGCGACGGTTTGGCCCTGGGGGGCCCTAGGACGGAGTTTCATTGTTTAATTTGTTTTTCTGTGATAATGCAATTTGGAGAGATGATGGGTTGCTAAGGTCGCCAAGGCTTTCCTGGGATCTCAGAGCCTGCCTAAATGAGTTGGGAATGTTCTCGGCGCCATAGTGTGTGTGGTTAGGGTCTTTGCGCTTACTTAAGCTTATACATCTTGCAGGTGGTTGTGAAAATTTTGTGTGTATTTAGGCCAAATTAAGTGTTGTTTAGCAGGAGTAGGCGTACTCCACAGTATGAGAGTAGGGAAGTTGGCATACTTCATGTGAATGTAGCGCTTGTTGCTCAAAATTATCCACGTGGTTGACTGTCGTGTACGGACCTGTTGAGGTCTAAGACTCCGGAGTATGATGATAAATGTGGTTATGTTGTAATTTGTGTGGTTTAATAGGTCAATCGGGCGTGGTTGACAAGTCGAGTTTGAGTTATGATGTATGTATGAAACCTTCGATGGAGATTTGACAAATTCTAAAGTGCACTAGAAGGAGTCATTGACAAGTCGAGAGTAGGATTTGCAGGTCGAATTCTGCTTGCCTATGTGGGAACTGAGAAGGAGAGAGTAGCGGCCGAGGCTTCAAGTGAAATCTCTGTAAAGTTCTGAAGCGAATGTGTTACCCTCCCTGTAGTAAACCGACAGATTTGTGTTGTCATTTTAAGGTGCTCGCAATAATTTGCATTAGTTTGTATGAGTTGTAGGGGTCAGTGAAGAGTGGACAAGCCGCAAGACTTTGTCAGCTGCAGTGTGCGTGAGTGTGACGTCAGTGGTGCCACGCTGAGATAGGTCAGATGCCGAGAGGGGTCGCGCACGGATTGGCTGCCGTCCGTGAGAGGCAATAGGTTGAGAAAGGGCAGGTGAAGAGTGTCCTGGGAACTAAGCCATTTCTGATTAAAAACGAAATAAAGAATTGCAAAAATGAATTTTGTCAAGGCATTCAAAAGCGCTCTAAAAGGAGATGTATATATTGTAGCAACTGATGGTGAACCTACACCACCTGAGGGTACTCCGGCTTACATAGTGATGGGAGAGAAAGGTGTCGCACCTTGTTTATGGATGAAACAGTGGCGCAAATTAACGGAAAAAGAAGGGTGTTTAGCGTTTCCAGAGCATGGGATGTTTAATCCAAAGGTATTAGAAAACCTGAGGTGGATGTTAAGTACACAGAAGCCACCTCCGCGACCGGCACAATACGAGGCTTTAGCGATTTGGGACTTAATGGCTCTTAGACACAGACAAGAAAGGTTTCAGAGAAGGCTGAGAAGGGCAGAAAAATCATATGCAGAAGCTAGGTGGGACAACGAAAACAAAATGTGGAGAATCGTAGATGGGTTGAAGTTATTTCCGGCAATAACCCAGGGAGAAGAGACACAGGGAAAGAAAGCCTCTTGTAAAACCGACAAAGATTCTGGCAAAACTAAAGAAAATAAGAGGTCCTGGGAAGAGGAAGATGATTCAGATGATGAAGAATTTATGTATAGATTGTTACATGATCGTCCGCCACCGTATGCAGTGAGCGACAGCGCTCCAAGCACTAGCTTGGATCCTGGGAACCAGACGCAGGAGAAGGGAGTTACTGATACAGTACAGACTAGTGATACAGCTTTGATACAGAATGGTGTCAGTGTACCCACTGCACCAGACTTGCCGATACAGTTGCAACCTCCACCGCAGATAAAAAGAATTTACCCTGATGTTCCAGTGCTTGAGACTACTACGAACTTGATAGTGCCGCCAGACCCGATATACACAAAGCCAAAGTTAATACAGATTGAATCGACCCCGAAGCTGGTGTCTCAATCGCCACAGCTGATACCTGGGTATAACCCTGTAGCAGGACCACCGTTAGTACCTGTACCGGGTACACTGGAGCAGACCTATGGTGTTGCGGCTCCAAGAAGTCTGAGTTCAGGTCAGACACCTGCCGCTATATCGTTACCTATTACTGTTGGTCCCCCAGTGCCATTATATGCGCAAGATAAAACAGGGACGTCTGATCAGGGAGTTATGACTCAGGAAGCGATAAGAGGAGGGCCTATGAGAACTCCACAGATAATGGCCCCGGGAGAGCAAGTAAATGAACCACCGAGACCCTTGATGGACCTTAGTCCAGTAGGGGCACCTCTCGAAGCGATGCGTCAAGCAGGGTTGGGAGTTTTAACTCCCCAAACCATGAGTACAAATACTTCACACTCTCCAATGATACATGCAGGGAACATTTCACTGCAGGGTTTTACAGTACAACAGTTAAATGAATGGTTAGAGAAAACTTGTGCCTCACAAAAGACTACAGTAACCACACTTGAACCTGAAAAAGAAAAACAAGACGAATACTTGAATATTGTACGATTAGGGACAGAAGCTGCCGAGTTAGTGGAAGGAACAATGGGAGTAAACAGGTTGGAATCATACACTGAGGCAGAATTGAGATACTTATGTCCCAAAATTACCAAAGAGGTAGGCAAAGTACATCAGAGATTAGCGAATACAACATCGATATCGGAAATATTAAACATTTGAAAAGAAGTTACAGATTAGATTTTGACTCCAAAGATTTTGAACACATGAGATCTGCAGGCATGAAGGCACACCTGAGAGAACTGTTGCAAAGTGCACAGATTTGGGGTGCATTGGAGAAATGGGAAGGCCGATGGGCAAAGAAAAGAGATAAGGGAAAGGGAGATAGTCCAGGGTCCAATGAAGTTAGGACCACACCTAATCTGGATTTAGTAAAAATCTTACCTATGAGAGAGACAGCTGGTGGTGTTTTAGTGCATGTGCCATGGACTAGAGGAGACATTTTATCCTTTACGAATGATTATCCTAGGCTAAGAGAGAAGCCGATCGAGTGGTATCAACAAACGGACAGGTTCGTGAAGCTTGCAAAGTGTCTCTGGGAAGACTTGAATACTTTGTTTGAGATTATTGTTCCGCCGGATTTGTGGCTTGAGTGCAAGAGAGGGGTAGATTGGCCCACAAAGGAACCGGAAAGAGATAAGGTGACTGGAGCACCTTCAGAAGAGGTGATGAAATATTATCATAAAGTAATTGAGTTCTTGAAACAAAAGGTGTCGCCGAAGGTGACCGATTGGCAGAAAATCGACCGGACCTCTCAAGAGGTTAAGGAGTCAATACATGCACGAGAGATTATTAAAAGCGTTCAAACATTACAGTGGTACTGAGACTATCGAACCGAAGGACATGAATCACCTTGTGTTTAGATTCTCCAAAGGGCTAAGACCGGAGGTCAGCCAGATGATTAAGAATCATTTGGTTTGTTGGCAAGCTAAACCGATAAATGAAGTGTTGCAGTATGCGAAATACTGTAGTGATGAGATTGAGTTGAAGCAGAAGAAGTTGAAGGAGAAAGTGATGGTGATGCAGATAAGGGCTGCACAAGCTGGAATACAGGGAAATGGAGTTCAGCAAATGATACAGCAATAACCGCAAATGAATGGTGTGTTTCAGGCACAGCCGAGAGGCAGAGGTCGAGGGTTTGTGAACCGTGGTTCCCACATGAATAATGTTGTTATTCAAAACGACGGTCAAGGAGTGAAAAAGATGTCACCATGTCACGCGTGCGGGGTTGTGGGGCATTGGAAACGGGATTGTCCGAATATGGTGCAGGATGGTGCAGTTCAGCAAAGCATTAATGTCGGTACATTACAAAATCCACGAGGTCCAAAAGTGAGACATCAAAACACGAATTTTCCGAATAATTTGGTGCAAATGCCAGGGGTACAGCCCATGCAGCAGATGCAAATGCCGCGTTTTCAGTCAGTATCAATGCAACCAGTGCAGCAGCAGATTCCTATGGTGCCTAGACAGCAAATGCAATTACCCATGGCTCCAATGGGACAGCAACAGGTGATGCTTCCTCAGCAGGTCACAGGCCAGGTAACCAATCAAAATAACACTGTGCAACAATTCCCATTACGAGGTGAAAGTGGCATGAATGAGGATTGGTCAGATGACAGCTCAGACAGTGAAGAGTGCAGGCTTGCAGCATCTTTAGAGGTGGATCAGAGAGGCCCATATGTAGAGGGAAAAGTAATGGGCTATAAGGTTTCATTTTTGGTCGACACAGGAGCTACACGCTCTACAGTTCGAAGTGCAGAAGTCCCGAGATTACCTCTCTCAGGGCGTACTATACGAGTGGTTGGTGTGGCAAACCAGTACCTGACTAATCCGATTACTGATCCGGTGCAGGTTGAAATTGGTAATTTCCAAAGCCTGCATAGATTTGTTGTATGCGATTCAAGCCCAGTATCCTTACTAGGAAGGGACTTACTATGTAAGACAAAATGTTCGATTACCTGTTCCAACAATGGAATAGAAGTACAAACAAACAGCGACGATGAGGGAGATGAGAGTCAATTCATAGAGGAAGGAGGAGATACAAATGAAGACTATCCTTTGATTACTTTATTCCCAATGCATACTTTGATCGACCTACCTGTTGATTTACAAGGGACCGTAACCGAGAAAGTGTGGGATTTGACTGGGAAAGAAGTAGGGTTGATAAAAGGAGTAGAACCAGTCAAGGTTCAGATTAAGCCGAATGCAGTGTTTCCACAAGTACCGCAATACCACATGACCCAGGATGTCCTCATTGAGGTGTCACAAATAATTGCAGATTTTCTCAGACAGGGAGTCCTGAAAGAAGTTTTGAGCAGTCTGTGCAACTCTCCCATTATGGGTTTGAAGAAGCCCTGTGGGAAAGGTCGAATTGTGCAGGATTTGAGACAAATAAACAAAATTGTGATAAAATGCTGCCCTGTGGTACCTAACCCAGCAGTAATAATGTTCCAGGTTCCTTGTGATGCTGAATGGTTTACTGTGGTAGACCTATCACAAGCATTCTTCTCAATACCTCTTCATGAAGACAGCCAATTTTTGTTCAGTTTCAAATTCCTGGATAAGGTGTACAGTTGGTGCAGAATTCCTCAGGGTTTTTCTGAGTCACCATCCATCTTCAATCAGATATTGAAGAAGGACCTAGAACCTCTCGTGCTGCCTTTTAATTCGACTCTTGTGCAATACATTGATGATTTGCTGATTGCATCCAAAACCAGAGACAGTTGTAAATATGATACCATTGCATTGTTGAATCATCTGGGAAAGAATGGACACAAGGTGTCACCCAGAAAGTTGCAATACTGTCAAAAAGAAGTGAAATACTTGGGACATTTGATTGAGAAAGGGTCCCGAAGAATATCAAAGGAAAGAATAACAGCTGTTTTGCAGATGAATCCCCCAATAACAAAAAGAGACATCAGGATGTTTTTGGGAATGGTGGGCTACTGTCGCCAGTGGATACCCAACTTCTCGATCATCTCAAAACCTTTAATAAAATTGACAGGAAAAGAAGTCAAGGACGAGCCATACACAATAACTTTGACAAAAGAGGAGCTTGAATCATTTCTAGAATTGAAGGAATGCATGTGCAGGGCACCAGCATTAGGAATGCCTGATTATGAAAAACCTTTTCTGTTGTTCTGTCATGAACGAATCACGTCAGCCAAACCTTTGCAGTAATCCAACACCATATCATCTGTAATATTCACTAGTGCATTTGCAGGTACCGCTCGTAATCTCATTGCTCTGCCCATGAGGATTTCATGGGGGGACAGTCCTGTTTTCTTATCTGGGGTGTTTCTCATTGACATCAGTACAAGAGGTAAAGCATTGGCCATTTCATGTTTGTTGCAGCTTGTTCTTTGTCTGTTTTAACACAGGTCCACGGAGATGCAAATCACCCTGTAGCATATTTTTCAGCTACCTTGGACCCTGTCGCAGCAGCCTTACCGGGTTGTTTGCGGGCAGTTGCAGCAGTTGGTCAAAGCCTTTCACAATGTGAAGGCATAGTCATGGGATACCCTCTGACAGTAATGGTTCCACATTCAGTTGAAATTCTGTTGACACGAACTAAGACACAACACATGACAAATGCACGACTCACTAGATATGAGACGATTATACTGGGGTCACCAAATGTCACACTAAAGAGATGCACTGTGCTGAACCCGGCAACCTTACTTCCCAATGAAAATACAGAAATCAAAGATGGGGAAGAATTTGAGCATGATTGTCTTGAGGTGACTGAGCTCTGTACCAAACCTCGCCCAGACATACAGGATACCCAGTTAAAAGAAAACGATTGCATTATGTTTGTTGATGGGTCCTGTCTAAGAGATTCAGCAGGAACATTGAGAGCCGGTTACGCAGTATGTACCATAACTGGCATTGTCGAAGCCTCCTGGCTCGAGAAAGTGTTTTCTGCACAGGTGGCAGAATTAATAGCTCTTACAAAGGCATGCCACGCAGCTGTAAATTTGAAAGTCACTATCTATACTGACAGCAGATATGGATTTGGAATTGTGCATGATTTTGGCCAACTTTGGTCACAAAGGGGTTTCATGACCTCCTCTGGTTCTCCTGTGAAAAATGGCGAACAAATAAGAGATTTGTTACATGCGATTCAGTTACCTCTTGAAATTGCCGTGGTGAAATGCAGTGCTCATACCAGATCACAAGATTTTGGGCCTGATTCTAACTTTGGAGGACGGTGTTAAACCGTCCCAAAAGTGGCGGATATACCACCTACCGTATTACGAGTCCATTATATCCTATGGAACTCGTAATACGGTAGGTGGTATATCCGCCACTTTTGGGACGGTTTAACACCGTCCTCCAAAGTTAGAATCAGGCCCTTTGTGTCCATGGGAAACAGTTATGCAGATCAGGTCGCAAGATTTTGTGCATTAAATTGTATATCGTTTAAAGAGCAGTGGGAATTGTTACCACAACCTGAAAACGACACGAGTTTAAGTCTAGCGTTACGAGTGGTTGATACCTTAGATGAACTGAAAACATTACAAGGTCATGCTAGCAAGGAAGAAAAACTTTCCTGGCAGAGAATTCAGTGTGTACAAAGGGCAGATGATCTATGGTTTTCAGAAGAGGGAAAACTGGTTCTGCCAAATAGTCTTTTGTCACAGTTTGCCCGGTTATACCATGGGCAGGCCCATCTAGGAAGAGACGCCATGATCAGATCCTTTAGGATTGATTGGTTCAATCCAAAATTCAGACATGCCGCAGAAATCACTTGCCACAGGTGCGTCATCTGTCAACAGATGAATGCTGGAAAAGGAACGGTGGTAACTTTGAGCCACATTGGGAGAGGTGGAGGTCCATTCAACAAAATGCAAATGGATTTTATCGAAATGCCTGTTTGTGGAGGATTGAAGTACGTGTTGGTGATTGTGTGTGTTTTCAGTCATTGGATTGAGGCATATCCCACACGTAGGAATGACAGTCTTACAGATGCAAAACTACTACTCAGAGAACTGATACCAAGATTCGGGTTTCCGGTTTCTATAGAATCAGATAGGGGGAGACACTTCGACAATGAGGTGATTAAACTTCTGTGTGCCGCACTCAACATTGAACAAAAGTTGCATTGTAGCTATCGCCCTGAAGCATCAGGACTAGTTGAACAGATGAATGGTACCTTAAAATCAAGAATAGCAAAAATGTGTGCTGCAACAAACATGAAATGGCCAGATGCTTTACCTCTAGTACTGATGTCTATGAGAAACACCCCAGATAAGAAAACGGGACTGTCCCCCCATGAAATCCTCATGGACAGAGCAATGAGATTACCAGCGGTACCTGCAAATGCACTAGTGAATATTACAGATGATATGGTGTTGGATTACTGCAAAGGTTTGGCTGACGTGATTCGCTCTTTCTCTCACCAGGTGGAAGCTAACGCGTTGCCACCAATTGGCGAACCTGGTCATTCTCTGCAAGCTGGAGATTGGGTGGTTGTCAAGAAGCATGTAAGAAAATTGTGTCTTGAGCCGCGTTGGAAGGGGCCGTATCAAGTAATATTGACGACCACCACTGCTGTGAAGTGTGCCGGGGTTCCCAACTGGATACATGCCAGTCACACAAAAAGGGTAACGTGTCCTGTTGAAGAGGAACTTGAAGTTTCCGGTACAGCAACTTCAGGAAGAGAAATCTCAGAGTCAGAGATCAGTCAAGAAGGAACTGAGACTACTGGAGAGCCCACTGAGAACAGCCTCGTTCCTCAAACTGTCAATGAATTCGAGAGAGGTGACAGAGTGCCTATCTCAGTCGAGGCAGCAGGAGAACTAAGTCAAGGAGAGGTTCTCCCAGAAGTAGACGAGTACGGGTTAGAGTCTGAACTCAGCATAGAACCAGAAGACGAAAGAGAAGGAGAATTGTAGATACAAATCGAAACGTGTCAGAGTCTCCTGAACCTGTTGCAGGTCCGTCAAGAGAAAACACTATGGGGGTCATTCTAACCATGGTGGTAAAAACCGCCAGGGCGAACGACCGCGGTAGCACCGCCAACAGGCTGGCGGTGCACCGCTGGGCATTCTGACCGCGGCGGTTCAGCCGCGGCCAGAAACGGAAAGTCGGCGGTGTCCCGCCGACTTTCCGCTGCCCTTGAGAATCCTCCATGGCGGCGGAGCGTGCTCCGCCGCCATGGGGATTCTGACACCCCCTACCGCCATCCTGTTCCTGGCGGTTCTCCCGCCGGGAAAAGGGTGGCGGTAGGGGGTGCCACGGGTCCCCTGGGGGCCCCTGCAGTGCCCATGCCAATGGCATGGGCACTGCAGGGGCCCCCGTAAGAGGGCCCCAAAAAGAATTTCAGTGTCTGCCTAGCAGACACTGAAATTCGCGACGGGTGCAACTGCACCCGTCGCACCTTCCCACTCCGCCGGCTCAATTCTGAGCCGGCGTCCTCGTGGGAAGGGTGTTTCCCGCTGGGCTGGCGGGCGGACTTTCGGCAGTCGCCCGCCAGCCCAGTGGGAAACCCAGAATGACCGCCGCGGTCTTTTGACCGCGGTACGGTCTTCTGGCGGTTCCCGCTTGGCGGGCGGCTACCGCCGCCCGCCAAGCTCAGAATCACCCCCCATATCACAAGAGGAGGGTGCTGTCCAACGTCCTGAAGGAAAACATTGAACAAAGACACATAGAGGCGATAATTGGCCAGACAAGTCACATCCTTAAATAAGAGAGTTATCGAATGACACAATAATAGAAGAAAGTGATACTTCACAGGCAGATGATCTGAGTGAAGGAGAGCAACAAGGTGAACGAAGGGTAAAAAGAAAAAGAATAGCACACAGAAGATATGCAGGTCCTGAATGGGCATATGCTACAACCTCTGAATGACAACAAGAATTCTTAGCATTCTGTTTTGATCGAGAAATACCAGGCCAGTATTATGGTACCTGAAGATATTCAAAGGGAAGAACTCAACTGAAATAAAATTTGTGAAAGCTGAAAAAAAATAAAACTTTAGAAACTACTGGAAGTGACACTAAAGCCGGATTTGACTTTAAAGAAACCTGATTACGACAAGCTGCTAACCGGAATTGACGAAAAAGGGTCCTGGAGTGAGTGAAGACGCTGTAATATACGCAAAGATTTTTTTTTTTTCCTTTTTCCTCAAGTTGATTGTTGAACTGCTATTCTGATTCTATACAAACATGGCTTACAGTAGCAAAGGAAGTAAGGTGTGTGGTTGGTTAGGTCTTATAATAGGTGTTGTATGTGCAGTAATGATTGTGGGAGTGATTGTGGGAATGCCATGGAGAGAGAAAGAAACTATTAATGCAACTTTGAAACCTGAAAATACCACTACTAAACTATCACCATGGGAGAGATTTGAGCAAGACGCAAGACATATGCATGAGGGAACTAATGCAAAAGGGGAACTTTCTACTAATGTCTTCTATCGCTTATTAAATGAGTATGTGGAAACTATGGATGCGAAAGATTGTTATGTATGTACTAAAATCCCTTCATCTGTGCAGGAGGGAGTTACTTATCACAGCCTCCCTCTTACTTATGTAATTAGTTGCAGTTTGCTATTAACAAGATTCTATAATCAAGAGCATGTGCAGTACTTTTATTCAAACTTAAATGTTGTGTTTTCTTTTGTGCCTGTGATTGAATTCCTAAATAAATTAGCTAAAGAGCATGATATTAAAATAGTTAGAGGATTCTTTGAGCCAACACTTACATTTGGAACTGCTTATGCACATGCAATAATTTGACTTGCTTATTATCTCCTGTAGAGAAAAGCTTTTTAGATCACACAGATGATAGACGCAAAGCACTGAAAGAAAGGTTAGAAAAAGGACTAGAAAAACGTACTTATGCAAATGATTATGCTTACACTGCAATCAAAACACAAGGCAAACTAGCTATAGATGCATTACACGTAGGTAGGCTCTGTATATATAGACCAAAATCTGATCAAGACAATTTGTTTGTAGGTACGAGTGAATGTAGGCATGTGTTTTTGTTTCAGAGTAAATTGACCTTTATGTTAAATGGACAAGATCCAGCAATCCCTGGAATCTATTATATTTGTGGACTGAATGCATGTTACCGTCTCCCTAAGGGATGGTATGGGACATGTTATTTGGGAATAGTATTTCCAAAGATATACCAGATTGATGACTTGAAACAAATACCTAAAACGTCTGAATTACAACATCCTAGACAAAAACGAGAATCAGTGGCGGCTGTCATTGGTGATATATTTGGAGCCATAATCCCATCAGTGGGGGTTATCTTAAATTCTATGAAAATTCAAAAGTTGTCTACTATTGTGGATAACATGCTGACAAATTTTACAGGAGCTATACTCCTGATGGATACTGAACTTGCTGCAGAAAGAGCTATGACTATTCAAAATCGGCTTGCTTTAGACATTCTTTTAGCAAAGAGTGGAGGTGTTTGCAAAATGCTTAATGAGTGTCATTGTTGCTCATTTATACCAGATAACAGTAAGAAAATTAGAAGCATGCTTACTAACCTTACCAGAGATAGTACAGATTTGAAGGATTTGAAAGAACCTGGTGTTTGGGAGAAATTTGGGAAAGGAATTGCCCGAGTGGGAAGCTGGTTTACCAACATTTGGAATGGGGTACTTGCAAAAATTATGATGGGTCTATTAATTGTTTTAATTTGTCTATTAGGATTATGGGGGGCATGTAAAATCAATGACAAAGTGAAAAGAAATTGGACTAAAAGAACCAGAAGAAATGAAGAAAGTGAAAGAGAGAAAATGTTCAATGAAATATGGGAAAGCTCACATAAGGGGCAAGATGTTGAAAAGCGTATTATGCGCAAGGTGAAAAATTAAAATCAAAGAGAAAGATTGTATGATGACGAGCGTCATCAGAGGAGGGACTGAGAGAGCGTAGTTTAAACATTACCTATTTTAGATGTGAAATGCTTATATTAACAACGCTAATATTATTCATTGAAACGTATTTTAAACGTGGAGAATTTTTTTCACATGCATAAACTAATGTCGACTGTAAGGAATAATTGCTTGAATTATGACTAATTGAATATATTAATACGTACGATAATTGCATTTTATTAGAATCCATAAGCCTTAAGTTAGCGTGAGTCGAAAACTAGCTGTGTAGCTCTCATATTAAAGCATGTTTTTCTGTTTCTCCAGTGTGCTGACTTGCAAAAGGCCATGACCCATCATTTGTTCTTTTTCTTTGCTTATTGTATCATTGACTGTTATACTCTCATCTGCATGCTAGTTGCTTTAGGATAAAGTTGCACGCTTTGCAACAAATATGGACACTTTCAAGGATACTGAACCACGGAAAAGAGAACTCTTGACCCGAAGAACGTGCCAGAAAATGAAGTAACCCCGGATATGCCACCTACGAAAGACGTCAATTATGAAGACCAATCAGAAGAATGTAAATTATTGTAGAATGACAAATGCATTACTTAATGTATAATTTGATAGGTTACAGATAGTGGGGTGTAGTGACTATCCAATAGAATTTTGGGGGAATGTATTACAAAAAAAGGATAAAAACCCATGACACAAGAGACTAGCGAGCATTAGGTAGGGAATGATATCGATTGCATCCAGAAACTCTGTCACTCTATTTGGTGATTTGAGACTTAGACAAAACCATCCTCACCCATAGACTGCCCCATTACACTTTCTTCCTTATGAGGGAAGTGTCCCCTGCCATTCGACTAGATAGATTGACGGCGATCTGACTGATGTCCTGAAGACGAAGACTGATCCTGTATGCTGACCTATTCCGAGGAGGGTAAATTATGTTGTTGCTATTGAAATTCATTTATTTGCCTTTTCTTTCTAGGTACCAACTGCTGTGTATTTTTGATTAGAGACCTTAGTTAGATGTTTTCCAAATTGATGTTCTAAATTGCTTTGCATGAAGTCCAACATGCTGATGCTAATTGTGGTTAGATGAGGCATTTCATCTTGACTGACGTGACTGACGTGACTGACGTGACTGACGTGACTGACGTAACTGACGTGGTGCTATGCTGAACTAAACATATATGAGGTTTTATGCGTCTAGATTTGTTCATCTTCATATTACTATCTTATGTCTGTGATCTTTGCATTATTACCATATTATGACTATTCTCTTTTGCTTCTTGGTTTTGAGATTAATCCATTTGCTATTAGATTGTAATCAATAGGGAATAAAATTCACAAAAACTTCAGTAAGGTGTGGTTATTCATGACTGAAAGGTCATGGTTGCGCCGAAGGTTTACTAATGTCTAAAGTAAAATATATTGTGGTGATATATGTTGACAATATTATTGATATATTGATTGATATATTGATCAGTTATCTCGTCTTACGGTGTCTCACCACTGGGTCCAAAGATTCATCGGCCTAAAACGAGTCCCGATGTGTATAAATTAACATCGAAGGACGCGTTATCAGAACCACAAGAGGAAGGAAAGGAAAACCAAGACCAAAGGGAAGAGGATCTGCCGGGATTTGCCCATTGCCAACCAACGAGGGCGGAGTGCGGTCACTGACACACCTGCAGAATCAGTAGAGAAAGAAAGACAATTCAGTAACATGCCAGTAAGCGCTGTGTCTCTACTGCCTGACAGTAAGGCACCTGGCAAGTGACCAAACATATGGCAAACTTCATTTCTGTGGATCGGTGGAGAATGTGAATGCGTTCTATCCCAGCAGGGATAGCAACTGACAGTGCAGCCCTACAATCACTAGAGAAATCTTAAGCTGGACAACAGAATAACTGGACAGAAGTTGTTTCGCCACACCCATTCTAGTGACTCTGATGGTCAAGGCCCCTCTGCAGCTGCTCCCAATACCCGTCTCTCATTGAGAGACTACCAAACTGGCAAGGATAGGATTATTGTCCATGTTCCATGGACCAAGTCTGATTTAATGAGTACTAAGAAATAGTTCTCTAAAATTAGTTAAAACCTAACCCAGTCAGTCACAGGCTGCCAGCATGCCGTAATTCTTATTTGTTGCCTTTTAAAGGGGACTGTGTTTAGGGGAGGGGGGACTTTACAAACCTTGTTTGCATTGCACTTCTTCTTCTGCCCTGTGGTCTGCTGTAGCCTGTGCTGTTTGAGCGGAAAGGGCTAGTCAAGGTTTCAGGCAGACTCTGCTGCCCCACTTCCTGGTTTCTCTTCTTTTTGCTCCACCATCTTGAAGGTTATTGGTCTAGTGCTACTTCCCTCTACAATTATATCAGGCCCATGGCAGCGAGGATGCGCCCTAGTCATAGGCTCCCCACATGCCGTAATTTTTAATTGTTTTCTTTTAAACTATTATTAGAGGTCTGTGATTGGGGGGAGGGACAAACATTGTTTTGCATTGCACTTTTTGTTCTGCCATTTGGTCAACTGCAGCCTGGGCTGTTTGAGCGGAAAGTGCAAAAACAACAAGGTGATAGATGAATGCTTGAATTAATCTCAGCCACTAATAATCGCTTTAGCCACTTTCCAATCCATTGGTCTTTTGCCTACCATGCCACCCCAGAATTGGCACAGCCATATGCAAATCAATTTTGACCCTGCTCCCAATGGAACAGTCAAGCCCGAACAGCCAGGCCAAGTCCTCCCTAGACCATAAACAAGCATCCTGGGATCGGTTCCGGGGTATCACCCCTTATTAGCCAGCCTAGCTTGAATTCAGTGGCGCAGCAAGCAAGGGACCCACGTCTGGGCATACCCGGTGCACTTAGGCCAGCAAATGCAAAAAACAACAAAGTGATGGATGGAATGCTTGAATTAATCTCAGCTACTGGCAATCGCTCGGGTTGCATCCCAAACCATTATTTTTTGGCCAACCATTACACCCTAGATTGAACCCTACCATATGCAAATCAGTCTTGACCCTGCTCCCCATTAAAACAGTTGAGCCCAAACTGCCAGGCAAGGTCCTCCCTGGACTGGAAATAAGCATCCTGGGACCTGTTTTGGGGTAGCAGACCTCACGAGCCAGCTTAGCTTGAATCCAGTGGCACAGTGAGCCCAGGCCACACGTCTGGCATACCCATCGCACTTAGAGCAGCAAAGGCAAAAACAACAAGGGATGGATAGAATACTTGAATTAATCATAGTCACTGGCAGTTGCTCAGGCTGCATCCCAATCCATTGTTTTTTTGCCCACTATGCCACCCCAGATTGGACCCAGCCATATGCAAATCAGTCTTGACCCTGCTCCCCCTGGGAACAGCCCAGCCCGAACTGCCAGGCCAGGTCCTCTGTGGACCAGAAAAAAGCATCCTGGAACCGGTTTCGAGGTTTACCAACTCTCAGGTCTCAGTATGCATTTGCCACCTGTGAGTGGGATGGCCCTTCAGTACCCACCTCCTTCGCCTGCTCCTCACAGCAATGCTGTGCCCATCAGCTTTAATTGTTTCCATCTCTGCCTGAAGTATGCAGTTGTCTACTGGATATTGAATCACTCTGTGAGTCTGGTCTGTCATCTTTACCACTGCCCTCAGTCTTTGGCTCTTGGTTGGATAATCCTGCATGTGAAATGGAGAATTATTAAAAAGCCAAACAGCTTGATCTTGAACGTGGCCTCTGCTCAGTATGTATGAAACATTAATACGTACTGTTGCTTGATAAATACTTGACAAATACTGACAAACAATTTTTCTTCCTGCTGACCTTTGCTCACTTGCTTGTTGGTGTGTGGGAAAGGGTGCCTTTGATCAGAGTGCCCTCAACAAAACAAAACTTTTCTTGATTTCTTCTGCCACGGGCACAGAATGTGCCTTCATCTCACCAGTCTTTCCAAGGACTTCAAAATATTACAACTCCCTTGGACTTTCCAGACCTGATGTTAGTAACCTTACTGCGTCAAAATGGGGGTTGGTGTGAGAGCACCACAAATCAGACACCAAGAGCATCTTTGTGGGCCGGAGTGAGAGTAACATTATTTTTAGAGGCTATACATTTTGAATCACCCAGTTAAGAGTATCAGCTTCCTACTGGTAAAGTGTTTCACAAAAGTCAGTATCAAAAAGTATATGCTCATTTCATCTGTAGAACAAAAGCAGATCTTTAGCACACCTCAAGAGTAGGCTGGGGGTTGCAGCTCTGGTTATATCATTCCTCTTGTTCACTCCCTCCAAAGATGGCAGGGTTTGCAGAAGATATCTGAAATTAACAGATTTTTCCCCATTCTGTTTCCCATCTCTCATGTAGAGAAGAGACTAGATGCAATGCTGAAATATTGAAAGGAGTGCAAATATCACAGCCATATCCTTGGGTTTGATAGCCCATCAGTTACTTGCTCAGAAGACTATGCACCAAAAGATTAGAACTGTTTTAGATTACCCCATGTCAGCCGAAGTAGGGAAGGTCTGTGAAATAGTAGGTTGTGAGTGCTGTACTAATTTCTCTACCGCCTCATTTTGCCTATGGGAAAGATGGAACGGCTGAAAAAAAACCACTGCACCACACTATTGGACAAGTTGGACAAAGTAGTCACTCCTCTGTTTCTTGGGCAAGCTAGGGGCAAGAATGTTAACCCATTCCCTAACCTTGGGCAAGGCAGTGGGATGAAAATGCCAGTACCCGATCTCAGAACTGGCTAAGGCCCCATTACCACCATCAGACAAGGGGCAGGGATATTCTTATCCCCTGTCTTTGGGCAAGATGGGAAAGCAACATTTAAACCCACCCCTCGTGGTTTTAGTGTGAAGCCACCCCCAACAGTAGGCAAATAGGCTGATAATTCTCTTCCTTAGCTTTTGGGAAAGGCCGTGAATAGAGGCAAAAATGCCCGATGCCTTTGAGCAAGATGGAGATGGCTAGGAAACTGAACAACACATATACTTGCAAACATTAGGAACAAAAAAATACAAAAGGTTTGCTGTTGAATGACGCATTCATTAAAAGTGTGGTACTTTACCAACTATTTTTAGTTGTCTCCTACTCACAATCACTGGGAGAGACTTAGAAAGATTTTGAAAACACAATCAGATGCCATGACACCCACACACACACACGCTATTACTCAGTGACATACAAACACATACAGATGAACAACACTAATGAGTATGGTCATATATTTACACATACACATACACATTCAACTTCAACACCTATGTACACAATTAGAAACCCTGACACCCCCATCAAACACCATCGGACATCAAACACACACTATGTGATACCCACCCACACTCACGAACAGATGCTTGCATATGATCTTCAGCTTCACCTCCATACCCACCATTTCACAACCATGTATACATAATTACACAACACTACCTTATATCATATATCCATACATCTACCATCAAACACCTCCAGACAATAATCTAGCATCCACACACACACCATCACATGACCACACACACTCCAAGACATACACACACACACACATCATCATTGGACACCCACACATGCCTTCACAGGCCCATGCATGCCATCAAACACCCACAAATGTGATCATTCACCTACATACAATCATACACAATGCACCCATTATCAAACACCCAGAAGCCCACTATTACATATGCATACAAATTCCACTAGATGCCTTCGTGCACACAAGCAATTAAACACTCATCTTCTGACACACACACACACCGCTGCATGCCCAAGCATGCCATCAGAGATCCATGCCTATCAGTAGACAGTATCCAATCAGACACCAACTAACCCTCCATTCACTGTCTACACCCCTTTCCACCTTGCAGGAATTTCTACAGTTGGAAACAGTCACCTTTTGTCAGCCCAAGCCTCTTGTTTATTTCCCTTTTTCTTACAAAGGACTAATTTATGTCATGTGCTAATTTCTGTCAAGTGGTAACCCTGTCAAATGTCTTTTTGATTCTTTTGGTGCAAGCACTCTGCCCATTTCTTTCTTGCTCTTGTTCTTCCTTTCCTCCTACCTCTCATGATGAGAACTGAAGTGCATCTTCCTGTCACTGTGTGTTCCACCTGCCTGGCATGCCAATCATGACCAATATAACAGTACTTACCATCGGATGTCCACACACACATTTTAAAACTCAGACACACCATCCTTACTGTCACACATGATGGCTAACCCCCGAAGACGATGGCATCATAATCGATGAGCTCCTGGGCCTCAGACCGACTATCCCCATTTATCAGGCATTGATAGGGACAATTAATCTGCCGAATAGCACCCTGAATACTGATTACCACAGGGAGGATGAGATGCAGCCTCTGATACCCCACACTTGCCATCTGTGGAAACGCTAACCCTGCCATGCCTACTTTCACCCAGACCGGACTGGAGATCGATTGCCTGGTGTCTGTGAAAATGAGCCGAGCGACTGCAGCGTCCTGGTACTAGTCCTGGTTACTGCCACTTGTGCCAAAGATTTGCTAGCTGCTTACGAACTCTGCGACCATCCTTGGAAGGGTGCCTGCTGAGAAGCAGAAGACAAGAGAAAAGGGTGGCCCTGACTACTGGGTCGGCCTGAGACTGAGCATCGGCCCTGTATGTTGCCGTGGCTCAGAACTCTTACCTGCCAGAATTAGAAAGTGGAGCTGGGACAGTGCCTCCTGTGAAGCCCGAGGAGCCCGGAGAGCACTGCTAAGAGGAACAACAGATGGTGCTTCACCTGCATGGCTGTGGTGAATCCTGGTGACTAGAGCAGCGGAGGGAGGAGCGCATAGCAGGGGTTGCAGACCTCATAAGCGATGATCCAGCATTTTACTAGAGGCTTCCTGTAGGAGACAGGCAGCGTGATGTGTCAGAGAGCTCACTTAGGCCTACACAAGCTATGAATTGCGAGTTGTCAACAAGTAAAAGGACCCTCGTGGAGCCGAACACATGATTTATGACTCTGGGATAAACATTTCTGGCACATGGATACAGTAACTGGGAGATACTGTCACCTACTATCTCAATGCCCTCGTCATAATGCAGAACAACTCCAGAGAGCACCTACCCTTCTAGAAATGCCCACCTAGACTGGGCCTTCTCCTGCACAGTAAGATACAGGCTTTGAATATCATACATGCACTGGAAAAAATTGAAGGGACTGATGAAGTGTAGGTCCACCACCTTCCCTATTCAAAGCAAAATATTTCAGCCTACATCCCACAAGACTACCCTCTGTGACAATAATACTGAGCGGTGGATGAAGGATATAATTTACCCCCCTCACCCTGTAGCATTTATGTGTCACTTGATTTACAACGGTGGGTTCTCATTAGGGTGACTTTGGAGAAGCCTTGTGTGATGTTTCCTCCATTAAACTGTTATATGCTTGAACTAACTGAGCCTCCTCCTTACCTGCTGAGGCACTGGCATGCACTGACACCTGTGTCGAACCAACCCTGACCAGCCGGTCCGATAAGCAAACGGTCCATTAATACACTCCACTGCCACTGAAACTAGGACCACTGATTCCCCAGCAAAATGGGCCACATCAACGGAAAAACTGTAGACCACACTACAGACAGACTAGATCTCAGTCAACCTCCTCAAAAAGCTCCTCCATGCTGGCTATGGAGGACTGTATACCCCCCCACAAGTGTGGGTCCTCCTCCGGACAAGCTAGATGGAGTCCTGAAGGAAATACGTGAGTCCAGAGTGGCCACAGAACAGCACCTGTGAACAATTATCACTGATCTCGTCCTCTTCAGAGATGATCATAAAAACTGGTGGACAGAGTAAAAAAATAAAAAGACTACCCTTGCCACCATCTCACCCTGGCAATCGGAATGCACCGCTACCGTCACGCACCTCTAAAGGCAAGTCAAAATCTTACAGGAACGAGTAGTAGATGCTGAGGGAAGGGCACGCCAAAACAATGTTCAGACTGCTGGAAGGAATTGAAGGTCCCAATGCCACACAGTATGTGGAAGACTGGCTGAGAACGATGGTGGCACCATCTAGTTTCTCAAAACTTTTCACATTTGAAAGGGTGTATTAAGTCCCCTCTAAGACACCGCCACCCGGAGCACCGCCGCTACCAGTGGTGACCCATTTCCTGAATTACAGAGATCAAGATGCCCTTCTCCACAATGCACGAAACAACACCTACAGCGCCTATTCTGAATGGCAGTGTTAGAATATCACTGTTTCCATACCATACGATCTCGGCTCAGCATCAGAGGACCTCCTTCCAAGCAGTAAAAAGACAGCTATGTACAGTGGCCCTCTAATATGCCCTGATGTTTCTATCTAGACTTAAAGTGATCCAGGAACAAAGGCGTAACTTCTTCTATACACCAGAAGCAGCGTGGGACCGGTTGGAGCAACATTTTCCAGATTCATGTAGATCTGGACATTTGCAGTCCATACCAGCCAAGACACAGTGACCACAGATGGCGCGCTCCGGACCAGTAGTCACAGGGGAAAATACCCCAATGCCATGACATGTTATGGAGAGCCAGTAAGCGGTGCTCATTTCAGCAACTTCCCTTTGGGATCCCCGACCACCTTCCACCACCTCCAACTCATCAAGCAGTATTTCTAATTGTTACTTGGGAGGCAGCATGGCACTCTTCCCTTCAATCACTCCACAATGGCTAACACAATTCTGGGATAGAGGCTTCATAAGTACCACATCCATGGAAGCTACTTGATCGAGGGGGGAGGAGGAAAGCATGTCCTCCTTGAAAGATTGTAAGAAATGTTACCTTAATGAAATAACTTCCACAGCGTGGACTTCAAGGATGGCTTACAGGTGGAGAAACAACTGCACAAGTCATTTACTGACTTTCCGGCTGTGGTGTTACTGTACTGACCCCTACTACTGGGTGCTTATCGTGATATGTTTAACTTTATTTGGATACCCAGTTCTTGGCCTAGGTGAACCTCAGTTCCTAAAGGACCTGTTCAATTCACACTTGAAATGTTTGCTGACCCTATGCTACACACCCCACAAGCGATTGCACAAACTGTTATGTGGTTTGCATGTTTTTTTTACAGGTCTGGTAGAACGAGTCTCCCTTGCTGGACCATGTATTGGGGGTTAATAATGTTTATATTTATGTGACATCGATCCGAATGATAAATGCATATTATGCTATTCTCTGTTGGCGCATTTACGATCTATTACACTTTCACACGTTAAGCGGAAATGTCCGTTACATGCCACTATAACATACTCACCTGGAATGTCTGGGGTATGGGATCCATATATAAACAACATAGAATATTTGTCCAACTACACCACTGACAAACACATGCAGAATGCCTACAGGAGACTCACCTCACAACTTATGAAGCCCTCTAGTTGTGTGAAAAATGGAGAGTTCCATACCACGTATTCTGCCTTTGGGCAAAGGGCTGTTGTGTAGATCCGCTCTTGGGTCCCATTTATGTCCCAAGATACAGGGCTCAATGCGTATGGATGCTGCACTCTCGTCTTGGGTACCCTGGGTGGGATGCCTGTGGTGCTACAAAGCATATTTGCCCTGAATACGGAACAGGATGCATTCCTGGCACACTTGTCCATGGTTGTAGTGGACTGGATGCAAAATCCCTGGATCCTGGGTGGGGTCTTTAATGCAGTCCTTGATGTGGACCTAGATTGCTTGCACCATCCCTTTGCCGGGCACCAATTCGGACCAACAAGCTAAAGCCTTACAGCGTTGGGTACATGGTTGGATATTATCGGATGTCTGGCATAACCGTAGTGAGGGCATGCACAAATACAGATTTTTCTCTCCCCCACATGCACTATATGTGACACTTGGCTAAATCCTATGCACCACCTCACTCTAAACCCACATTACACACTCAACATACCTAGGGAAAACCTTATCTGATCATAACCCCTTAAAGATGACACTGTCCTGGGGCTGTGTGCCGACACCCATACCTACATGGCACCTACAACCATGGCTCTTGGAGGATGGAGCATTCCTAGACACCCTGGTTAACATGATAGATACTTACTTTGCAGAAAACTCTATTGAGGCATATTGTACATTAGTGGAGTAGGAGGCATTCAAAGTGGTCATAAAAGGGACATCTATAGGCTTGACCGTGATTGCCCGTCAGACGGTCCTCTGTGAACTTGCTCGTATTGAGGACAGCTTGGGCCAACTGGAAGGGACGGCGGCAGGGGACGGGTTTCATTTCACAAAGTTACAAGCAGCACGAATGAATCATACAGAGTTCCTCAAGGTCCTGCATGTCATAGCATATAGGGCATATGTGCAGAAATCGCATACAAAGGCAGACAAATGATCAGTGCGTCACCCCCACCCACTCCTATCCTTCATTTTACCATCCCACAGATGACCAACACAAATACACAACTCAAAATAAATACAGCGTTCTGCGATTTACATGCGGACATGTACTCAGCTCCTCCTGGTCGGCTCCACGGCGATCCACTCTTTCTTACAGGGACTGACACTGATACAAGCCACGGACATAGAGACTCTCAGGTCCTCACTCACTACTGATGAAATACACAAGGCCATTTAAGACCTAGCACCCAATAAAACTCCAGGAACAGGTGACCTCTCTGTTGAATTTTATACTACTTACACTAGTCACCTGGTCCTGCAATTGGAAGGGTTAAATAAGACCTCCTTGGAAGAGGGCACACTACCCACTACTACCAGACAGGCCTTGTAACTTCTATATTTAAACCCAGCAAACTTCCAACAACATGACCTCCTATAAACCACTTTTGTTACTAAATACCGAATGTAGGTTCTTGAGTAAGGTCCTGGCGCGCAGGTTTCTCCCTACTCCCTAAAATTATAAATGTGCACCGATGTGGATTTGACACCACCTTGATACCTCCCTTGATATACACAGACTACAACACATCATGGACGCTGCTCATGGTCATTATACATGGGCCGGTTGTCTCTCCTTAGACCTCCATCAAACTTTTGATACACTTACAAATTGCATATGGTGGGTAAAACTAATAAATACCTCTCCCACAGTGAGGCACAAACCTGCATACTTATTTTGATTCTACCCCATATTTCCTGGCACAAGACAGGGTTGCCCACTGTCCCCATTATTATTTGTGGTATCTCTGTAACACAGCAACTTAGGCAGGAGGCTTGGGATTGGGGGATACCTATAGGGCCCGTGACTCTTGCAATATCCCTATATGCTGATGACATGATACTGTATTCGAGGGAACTCCTTATGAACCTATCTGCAGTTCCTCAGATATTTTCTGATTTTGTGATACTTTCAGGACTTTGCATCAACATTAATAAGTAATATGCTTTCTCATTCGAGGTTACATATGTTCGACTGACAATACCCTTTGAAGAAGCGGCCATACCAGTAGCACCCTCTACCTTCTGATACCTAGGGATGCAGGGTTATAGAGTGCAGATGAATCTAACAGAAAAGAATCTACAGAAGGTGATTACATCCCTTAGGTCACAATTTAATTTCTGGATCACACAACCATTGTCATTGGCGGGCCGGCTGGCACTAATCAAAATGGTGATGGTGATGGTGCTGCTCCTACTTTATTATTTTGTGAACCTACCAGTGGTGATCCTGGCCCATTTTTTTAATTCATTAAATACTCTCATGATAGACCTGGTTTGGGGCAATGGTAGGTGAAGGGTCAGACTCCGCCAAATTACAGTTGCTTCTGACAGGGGAGGGATGGGTGCACCAGACTTCAAATCCTATTGCTAAGCAAGGCAGTTGCAATGGCTCTCGTACTGGCTAGCGGGACACAACCTCCACAAAATTGGCCACACAAAGCTATGTTAGACCAAGGCATTCTATATAGCATGATCTGCCCCGGCTCCCCCATTACCCCATCAGCTCCTCCATTGCTGCACCACCCTCTCACATACTGGAAAGTGGCCATACAATACACTGCATCCACAACATCATATGCCCCAAACAAACCCCTATTGAGACTCCCCTCATCAGCAGGTATATTTACGATGAGAGGACTGCACTCCTGAGAGCACTCCTGAGAGCAAGGCGGGGTCGCAAGAGTTGGGGCATTATTTGGAAACAGCCCCCTATTTAACCTATACGGATGTTATTAAAACCCAGAGCCTGCTGGACTCCTTGTTTCTGACACATGCTAGTATTACATAATATGTCAAACAGTACTGGGCTCCTGATGGTACGGAACCACCTACACACAAATGTGTACAGGCAATGCATACCAAGGGCCATGGTAGACACCTGATCCTCTGTAGTATTGTATTTAGTGATAATCAACATAATTTTATGTGTTATTTTATGTTGGGTTGTATACTATGTTCTTTGGGGTGTTTGTACTATGTGGTGTTTATTTGTTGTATATGGTACCTTCCAACCCTACCTGTGGCATTTAGATTCTTCCTTAGCTGAGACAGCATTCTGTGCTGGACAGCTGGAAGTGCTGGATGCTTGGGTGAGGTTGGAGTTCCTTTTTTCCACTCAAGAGCTTTAACTTGGAATAAAATATTGAAGACCACTTCATTTCTGTGGATCTATTCTCTCCTGTATCCACTTTACCACATTTTGGTGACGAGGATGGGATGAGTTGTGGTTACACGAAGGGTTGTTGCTAAGAGGTAACAAACTCGTACCTCCGTCTTCTCTGCATGAACATCTCCTTGATCTCTCACATTCAGGTCATCTTGGCATAAGCAAGACGAAAGAAAGAATGAGGGGGTCATATTGGTGGCCTGGCATGGACATTGCTTTGAAAAGGAGAGTCAGAGATTGCATTGAATGCTGCTTAGCAGACATGGCGCTTAAGGTGAGGACTCAGCCATTGATACCTAAAGAAATTCCCAGTGAGGTATGGGAAGAAGTTGCTATTGACATTATGGGACCCATTTCATCAGGGTCAGGTTCTAAGTATGTTATAGTGCTTATAGACATGCTTTCTCGCAGGCCAGAAGTCTTGATAGCCTCTTAGGTAACTTCGAGGGTGGTTGTAGACTTTCTTTCCAAAGTTTTCAGCAGAGAGGGAAACCCTGAAATGATTTTGTCTGACAATGGAGTTCAATTCACCTCCAAATATATGCGTGATTTTCTTTCCTCTAGGGGAATAGTGCATAAAAGATGTGCACTTTATCATCCAGAAACCAATGGTATGGTAGAACGTTTCAATAGAACATTAAAAGAAACCATACAATTTGCTAAGGTTAATGGGGTTCGTTGGGAGAGTCTAGTGGAGGCAAAGGTTGAAGAGTACAGGTTCACTCCACATTCTAGCACGGATTAGACTCCTTTTGTGTTGTTCAGGAAGCGTGTGCCACATACCAAGATCAATCCTCCTTGGCTTAAAAAACATCTTTCTTTTAATGTGTATGAAGAAACTATAAAAAAAATGCTAAAGAAAAAAATAGATATCACCAACGAAGAAGGAAAGAAATTTATGATGTTCGTAAATCTGTGAAAGAGTTTTCTGTACGTGCAGGTGATAGGCATTAAAGTTAAATTGCCTGGTAGGCACAGATCCAGCTCTTCTCGATTCAGTCCGATACATGAAGTTGTTAAAGTGTTTAATGGAGCTGTCAAACTTGATGATGGGCGTGTCTGGAATATGAATAGAATTGTGGTCATATAAATTGTGGGGAGGGGGGTGGTGTAGTATTGTATTTAGTGATAATCAACATTGTAGGTAGTATTTTATGTGTTATTTTATGTTGGGTTGTATACTATGTTCTTTGGGGTGTTTGTACTATGTGGTGTTTATTTGTTGTAGATGGTACCTTCCAACCCTACCTGTGGCATTTAGATTCTTCCTTAGCTGAGACAGCATTCTGTGCTGGACAGTTGGAAGTGCTGGATGCTTGGGTGAGGTTGGAGTTCCTTTTTTCCACTCAAGAACTTTAACTTGGAATAAAATATTGAAGACCACTTCGTTTCTGCGGATCTATTCTCTCCTGTATCCACTTTACCACATCCTCTTGCTGTATCGGGGTCTCCAAGACCATATATCAATCTTACTAACCCCCCTACGAGTCAAATGAGAGGAGGATATGGGCTAGGAGCTTTGATACAAGGAATAGGCCTTCCTCTTTGAATACCCCAAGAGAAGATCCTGCAAATCTCAATTCAAATTTAGTCAATACTCCCTATTACACCGAGCATGCCTCACACCAAATAGACTTCAAATAATGTTCCCTTTGGTGTCCACCGTATGTCCCAGATGCTACTTTAACACATATGTTGTCGACCTACCCTGCGTTATCCTCCTACTGGGCACAGATCCTACCACACAAACAGAACTGGCTGAAAGAGACACTTCAATCATTTGAAAATTGCATCTTGGGGCTGTTTCCCCGACCCAATGGTGTCAAGGTGATGGCGCGTTTTACAGACTTGGCTTTACTACTGGCTAAACGACTCCTGAATAGGCAATGGAAATACGTAGTAGCACATTCCGTGTCTCAATGGAGGGAGGAAGTGGAAAGGTGGGGATTAGCGGAGAGCGATGCTCTAATCAGAGAGGAATATAGAGGACTGCGTAGAAAACCAATAGCTATTGAGTGGTAGGCATTACTGGAATCCTTTAAAGCTCAAAAGACTAATGACAACTGACTTTTTACCACACGGACACAGACCTGGAGCTCTGACTCTGCCTCATTTCATAGGGCGAGCGAAGAGGAGCCTTTGGAGGTGCATAGAATATAATCATATTTTTATTGCAGCGGACGGGGTGGATATCCATCACCGTTGTGAGGGAATAAATCATCCGCCAAGATTCAATCAGGCCCTAAGTCTCATACTTTACTTGATCACTAAGATGTATGTATATGGGAGAGATGTCTAGCTGAAGGTGGGTTAAGGGGAATTACAACCTTCAGATTAGGGTTCTTAGCAGACTCAGGTTAAAGAAGTCACATATGGTGATGTGTTACTTCTCTTACACCGGCAATCCGGTCCAAAAAAACCTGACTGTCACACACACACTATCAGACACTATAAGACACCCATGGACATATGAGGACACCTATATAGAACCATCCATAGGAAGTTTGCAGTTGTGGGACCATTATACTAAATGTATATGATTAAAAATCAATGATATTCTCTAAAAATGTAACGTTTAAGAGAAGTTGAGGGTGTCAAGGTCTGCATAGTGGCTCCAGCACGAAACCTAAAATGACCATAAATTCCCAAGGTAAGCTGCTACTTTGACGTAACCTCTCATCCTCTATTCTAAGTCACCCCTAACTCTCACCCCAACATCACTTCTAAGTAGAAATGTGATGGTAAATGAGGAACTGATTGAATAGGAGTATGGTTTGTCGGGGATAATTGGGGTGCATTTGAAAATCTGAACATGTATATGTTCAGCGAACTGGGCTTTTATTATACTGAGCTCTTTTGTGCAATTCGGTCCATCTGAGGTCTTCTGCATTGTAAAATGTGATTACATTTAGCTCTCTGGTTTCCAGGTGAGGGCTTCCTTCACTTTCTTTCAGCACATAGACTTTTCCTGTGACCACTAACTAGAGAATTATAGTAATGTGTACTTTTTGGGATGATTTAAAACTTGTGGGAGGAGGCACACGATCAACTAAGCGGAAGGGTTCACTGCGGTAAGACTCTTGCAGAAGCAAGGGAGGATCTGTGGTCTAGAATTGCCTCTGGTCCACAGAGGTAATACATTTGGTGAAAACAACTTGCTCTATATTTTTAAGGTTTCTGAAGGTTTTTAGCCTTTTTCCTGGCTGCTTTAGTTGAAACAGTGGCTGTGCAGATGCAGGACAGGTTCTGGGGTAGCAGTATTTTTCTGTCTCGCAATGATCAGTCCAGCATAGAGTTTTTATATTGAGTTGGGTTCTGGCAATATTGAAGAAGTCCTTGACCAAATAGGAAGGCTTTGGGCTGGGGTGAGGCCTTACATTACGGATATAATATTGGAAGCTGAATTCTCCTATAAATGTAGTCTCTAGAATAGGGTGGAGAACTTGGCCAGAGGTGAACTTAATTCAGTTTCCAGTGAGTGAATTATTTCTATCAGGAGAGTGTGTAGCCTTGTGGGCTCATTTGAATATGTAGAGAACTCAGTTGTAAGGCATTCACACAAGGAGAAGAGATTTGGCCCTGCTACACCCCTGCCTCTTTGTAGATATTTTTATGGAGCATATTGAACCCAATACAACAAAACAAAAGCAACATTTCCACCCACCCACCCCCAACTGGTGGTGTGGTGTCAATTTGCTAACATACCGAATAACAGTCTCACCGCTATGTGTCATTCTTTAGACATTTCTATTTTGCAAGTAGTATGGTGTCAAATAGAGGCTGCAAGGAATCAGTACAAGAGGTCTTGGTGAGAGCCAGCATGCCAATGTGTTTATTATAGAATATTGCTAATAAGACAGCGAAGCCAGCAGCTGCAGATCAGCAGTTTATCAGGGCGCGTTTGTGATAGTTACTTTTCTAAAGTTGGCGCTTAGTTTAAAATAAAATCTATGCACTTGGGTGAAGTATCTTTATTGTTTAGTTAATAAAAACCATAACAATCAGCTCATAATATACCACATAAAATTCTGTTAAAATTCCATAAGCTCCTTTACCATAAAAATACTTTTGTATGATTAAAATCAATTTTATGAGTCTAAAGTGCAGAGTGTCAGCTTTCAGTTCTAGAAGAATTAAGATTCATTAATTAAGGCTGTGTCCCAGGAAGCTGATTCACATCTTTAGTATGTACAGTCAGAAATTTGATAATTTTGCATATTGACTGTACATCACAAGGGTCAAACATTGACATCACTGCTGGCCGACAGGAGCGAGTCCCATTTCTCACAAAGAGTGGTTTTAATAGTTGTTGGCGCGCTTCTTTTAAGGCCGGACAAATACAAATCAGGTGGACCATATCTTCCTTAATGCCGTTACATAGCCCGCAGGAAATTTCTCCCCCGTTCTTCCACAATGGTTGGTTCGCTCTGGCTGGTAAGGCTCCTAAGTGAAGCGTCAAGAAACGATGCTTGATATGAGATGCAAAAGTTGCGGACAGATAATGTGATGGCTCCAAGATGGTATAAGAATGTATTAATGACCAAACGTGTGAGCGCTGCGCAAATTTAACTTTATCATCTAAAAATGATTGGAAGCCTATTTCCTTTTTTATCGCTTGACACAAAAGAGGATATGAAATGTTGGAATCCCATAGGTACTTTGTTTGTGTTTCTTGCAAGGAGTTATACAAGTACCTGTTGTATACTGAGGTTGCATTGTTATTCACTGAATTCCATAGTGCCATGACTAGAGGGCTGACAGTATTTTTACTTATTTTGTACCAAGTCTATATTGAGTGGGCGTTCCTGTCCAACTGCTGTTGTGTTAGACCGAATTTCAGCCTAACCTGTGCTGGAGAAGCAAAACGAGGAAGATTGAAAACTTGCTTATAGATTTTTATTTGTTGCCGATCCAGTAGAAAAGCATCTTTCCCATGTAGAGCCGCACTTCCAAATGTAGTGGCTCGGAGGAACTTGGCCGACATAACAGACAGTAATGGTTTGTACGATGGACCCTTTAGTCTTTTAGCTAAGGTGCAGAAAGCAACAGCCAAGGATTTGCACTTCTGTGCAATATACTGCTTTTGTGGTACAAGACTGGTCTTATTGTCTATAGTAAAACCAAGATATTTGTATCTCCAAGTTGTATCAAGTGCAATACCGCTCAACTTTATTTTATTTGCAGAACTCAAAGGGCATCCTATGATTTTAGTTTTTGAAATATTAACTTCTAGTTTATTTGTCTTTGCGAAATCGCCCATGGTACTAACCAGCCGTTGCAGCCCTATTTTTGTGTGGCTTAGCAGAACAATATCATCCGCATATGATAGATGTGATATAGACAGACTTCCCATCCTGGGACCATGCGAATTGGTTGCATCCAGCATAGCTGAAAGATCAGCCATAAAGAGGTTAAAAAGATGCGGGGCTAAGACGCAGCCTTGCTTTAGTCCTATATTTGTTGATATTCTCCGAGAAATTTTGGAGCCGTCTGCTACCTTAACCTGCACCCAAGTTTTGTCATACAATAATTCAATACACCTCAGAATAAGTTTGTGCAAGCCCCAGCTTCGCAGTTTACTCCAGAGAATTGCTCTGTCCACTCGATCGAACGCACTTTTGAAGTCCACAAAGCATAGATATACATTTTCGTTATGCACTTTGCTCGATTGGCAATGTCACCTGGTGTAAGAATGTTAATCACTGTGCCGTAGCCCTTCCGTAAACCAGTTTGATTCATGGGGACCAGGTTGTTTAGATTGGACCAGTTATCCAGGTCTGCTAAAATTAAGGAGGCAAAGTATTTGGCCTCACTGTCAATTAGCGCTATCAGTCTGTAACTGGCTGGGTTGGCTCGACTACCCCCTTTATATATCGGATTAATAATGGATCCTTTCCAACTGTCTGGAATGATCCCATTGCGCTCGACTTCAGTATATAATATTGACAGTGTTGCTGACCAATAATCCAGATCCGCCTTGAACATGGCTTGCAGGAGGCCATTAGGGCCGGGCGCCCCATCCCTGCGGCACTGAATTTTGCCTCAGTAAGCCTAAAGTCTGTGGGTTTTACTGCAACCTTTATGTGCTGGTTTTCTTCAGGAGAAAGTGGCTTGAAGAAGATGTCAGTCAAGTGGTCTACCCATTTGTCTTCTGGAATTGATGTACAATTTATTATCCTTACCTTTCGGCCAATTTCATTCACTGACTCCCAAAATGCTCTAGAGTTGGCCTTTCTTGAATTATCGAGTAATTTGAGCCAGAATTCATTGTCCTTTTTTGTTTGTATTTGCCATACCTGTATCTTATAGTTTTTTCATAAGGTTTTTATTTGTGCGCATAAAAATTCTGTAAGAGGTCTATCTTTTGTAGATCTAAGGTTGCGCCTTAGTTCCTTTCTTAATTCTAGGATTTCTGATGGCATGCTTAGTAACTTCCGATTATTGTTTGGAGCATGACACCTGGCAGCGCCAAGTGAATGTATTGACCGTAGAAAGCTAGCCCACACATCCACGGTTGACTGATCTTGACACGCTGTTGATTGAAGCAGAGTTTTTATATTTTTGCACAGCCGTGGTAGCGAGGACGCCGTCCAGATCAGGCGATTTAGGTTGATGGAGGTTACTATTCCCAATTCATTTGTAGCTGAAAGAAAGCATGGAGCATTCCAAACCAATTCTATGTGTTGAAATGAATGGTCACTGTGGAGAGTTGGTTTGATTTTGAATTTACTGACATGTGCTAGCAGGGGAAGAGAGACGACCATGTGATCTATTGTGGTTGCTGATTTTGCACTGTAATAAGTGGGCCTTGGCGGGAGATCGTCTTTCACTCTGCCATTTAGTACTCTCATGCTCAAATGCTCTAGGGCCTCTACCAGTTGTTTGCCCCTTGTATCTAGTCTCGTCTGTGCCGATGGAAACTGCGGCAGCACTGACCATATAGCGTTTTCAGCTGCCAGTTGGTCGTCCGCCTGTCACTAAAATGTCCCATGTTGGATTGACACATCTTATCTCTTCTACCTTCTGGAGTAGTTGTTCAAAGAGAAGTGCTTTCCGATGCTTCTGCAGATGAGCATAGACATTGAGGATGATCAACGGAACGTGATGGCTATTACTGAAATTGATTTTTATAGCCTGTAGGTCTGTCGTTGAGAAGGCCAGCTGCTCTGTTGTGGCATGAAGTGCCGTGGAGATATATGTGGCTAGACCACCGCTTGGTCTGCCCAATTTATTTGATTTTCCGGATTTGATGTGATGTAGAGTGTAGCCTCCTAGTTCTATTGGGTGTACCAGCCATGTTTCTTGGAGTACTATTATTGAATAATTACAACTGGTCATTACTTTGAATCCATCTGTAACAATTGCTTTTGCTCCCGCGATGTTCCAAGACATAATGGTGAGAGCCAGCCGTTGATCTATCTCTACTACATTGCGTGTGCTAGGTCAATTACTTCTCCTCAAGTTTAAGGTATGCGCCATCCATCTACATTCATCCTGTACTCCAATCCCTACAGATAGCCAGTCAGTGGAAGGTTTCGAAGCATTTTCCTCCCTCTTAGATTGGCGCTGTTCGAGTTCCCCATTATCTGGACCCCATCCAAATTCGTGGGCCTGTGGCTCCGGTTTTTGGATTAATTTTCCTCTTGGTAGGGGAAGAGGATAGCGCAGTCTAGTTGATTGAGATAACCGTATACCCCACATTTCAAATTGCTGCTTGACTGCCATAATTGATGGAACAATTTCACTTGTTCTCCACATTGTCAATGTTTGTTCCGGGTTGTTTGGCGAACTGCTGGGGAGGAATTTCACTGATGTTAGATCTCCTTAGTTGATGGGAGCTCTGCCAGAAGCCTCATGATGTTTCCCCTGTTCAGGCTATCTTGTTGGCCCTGTGATTTGAAATGCAGGGTTAAAAGAATCTGCCTCGATTCCCTATCTTTTTCGATAACGTGAATAGATTGTAATTGTTGGGAGTTACTATGTGACATTGGTCCACTCGGCTGATCATCCCCCAGCTGGTGTTATTTGGGACCCCTTTGTGCGTAAGTGATTACTTGCATAAGGTAGCATGATTTTCAAGATCCATTTTTCCTATTTGTGTATTTTGAAACATAACTTTTGTCTTTGCTCTGCCGTTGTCATTAAAAATTGTAAGCAGCCTTGTGGGGTAGTTGTAACTTGGACTTGATATCGAGTATATTTCTCTACTGGTAGTATTAATTCCGGAGTGTAAGTCATGTACTGAGTGAGATGTTTTGAGGTTCTGACTGTTGGGCTGTGCTTTAACCTCATCACTATTTACGTCTGATTGCTGTTCAGGATTCGACCAAGTTCCCGTCATTGTGTTTGTGGGAATTACTATGGTTTGAGCAGCGGCGACTTGGGTGGATAAACCTCTCCAAGGAGGTGTTTTGATGCTTGACAAGATGCCCTGTGGTATGTTCGGGAAGGTTGCTGTAGATTGTAGGGCGGCAGTTTGTGCAACAGCAACGTAGGAGAGTGGTCTTGGAGGCGTTGATTGCTTCTTGTTCCTACCAGATAAATTGAGTGCTGATCCCTCTGTCTGTGGAACATATTTTGATCTTCGATTTCCGACGCTCGATGGCCCTGATGGAACCTTCACTGGTAATTGAGCTGCTAGTTGTATCGCAAATTTTTCACTGATCGTGCATTTTTCTGCTCTTTAACCCCCCTGATGAGGAGCCACAACCCTCATCTCCGAAGCGTGCAAGTTTGATTGAACTTGGGGTGTTGGCTGGAGCGTGTTATTTTTAACTGACATTTGCAGAACAGCAGGTAAAAAGTCTCCGGTTGGTGGTTGTCCTGAGCCATTGACTACCCCATCCCTTGTGATTTGTATATGATTTGGGGGCTGCATGCTTTCTAGAAGCCCCGAAACCTGAGTTTGTGATTTCTGGAGCACTGAAAATATGGGGTAAAAATTGTCCTTAACAGCCTTGACATGTAGTTGTTTCCTTGCCTTTCTGGCTCGCTTTTTTTGTCTCTTGGATGGGGGTTTCAGTATTGGGACTGAATACTCGTTTATACACTCAGATTTTGAAACCGCTGTTAGTTCCGACAGTGATGGTCCATCTGATCCATCTATGTGAGTTGGGTTAGGGGACTGGGTGATTGCCTCTTTTTTAGCTGGACTGCTTGCCACAAAACCTGATGTCTTTTGGCATGTAACTTTGTAAGCTGAATCACAGTTCCTGGGAATGGCTTTGTTGATTTTGGTTGTTTTGACTTCCTGTAGGATCTCTATTAAAATATTTGGTAACATACTCAGTTTTTCAATTATTGGAGCACAGTTGCAGATGGCTTGCTGGTAATTGCAATTTTGCTCCGTTGGCCGGATGGCCAGCAAGTCCAGTTTGTGATTGATGTCGGCAATATGCGTGGCCATTACCTTCATTAGGTCCATTTGTAAGTCCAGTTTATCTGATTGCATGCCGAGAACTGCTGTTTAGGTATGTAGAGCGTTTAGAAGAGAGGCATGTAGTCCAGTAAGATCTCCCATCTCACAGGTAGGGTGACCTGCATGTGCCGAGTTGATGGACAGAATTATTTTTCCCCTATTAATGGACTCCCAGGGGGTATTTTTGATAGATGTGGCAGTCGGGTTGTTTCTTATCATTGCTTCATCATCTGATTGTAGTTTGGTCAGACCACTAGAAATTTCAATGATTGAATTGAGAGTTCTCTCTTGTTGCAACATAGCAGTGCTACTTTTAATGCTTCCCACCACCTGTGATTGACCCAAATGTTGGTCCTTAGGATTTACTAGGTCAAAGGTTTTTAAGTCCAATGCTTCACCCAGATCTTTGTTGTTTGTTATAGAGAGAGACTGCAGCCAAGAGTCTTCCAAACTTCCTGTAGCTGCTTCAAAGCTGATGTCCAATCTCTCATTAATCCCCCAGGTGTTGACATTTAAGCACGGGATAGGGGTCGATTGTTGGCAGGTTTCCTCATACACAATGTCATTATGTACCTCTGTCATATTACCAGCGAGGATTGGAGGTTCTGTATTGCTTGAATTGATAGATAGGGCGTGTTGATATTCACCTAGAAAAGTTTCCCTCTCCAGAGCATGTACCTGAGCCATAGTCACAATTTTTCCGTCTTGCAAGTGTTTATGCACTATTGACCTGTTTGAATCCCTGAGGTTGGATTGTTGTTCTTGGACCAAGCGATCGTTATGATCTTCGTGTGCTTGCCACTTTGAAGCTTCCTGGCAGGGGAAGTCCACCTCTGATTGTTGAGTCGGATTTGATAGCACCTCGACCCCCAACTGCCCTGAAGCCAGTATTTGCAGAACCAGTGGGGTTGGAAGACCTTCAACAGTGTCAGGATTTGAAAAGAAAGCTGCAGCTGGATCTTTTAAAAATTGAGACTTATTAGCGACTCTTGATTTTTTAAAGTAAAGCTGGAAAGGAGTGAGGGGGGCTACCAGCTGGTGCGGCCCACTGCTTTGGGGGCTCTGTGCTGAACAATTTGCTGAACACTTTGCTGGACATTTTGCCTTCCTTTGCGCCCTCCTTTGAGGTTTTAAAGGCCGGGTTTTGCCCTCTGCTGGAAGCCACAGTCGTCCAGACCTCATGGTGACTATCTCTTCACCCAGATTACTGCAAGAGGAACACAGTTTTTCACAGTTTGCTTGAATTTGATACTCGTGATTGAAGGGCTGATGTTAGAGCTTGCAGTAATTGGTGAGCGGGGCCCCCGAGGTGCTCACAAGCCGCAACCAACCTAGCGGGCTGCTTCCGTGTGGCCCCGGTGCACTCACCCCGCAACTGTTTACTAATACAGCTGCGCTCACCTTACCTGAGGGAACTACTGGAACTACTGGAAGGCTTCTTGACACTAGAAAACGTTCTAGATTGACCGGGGGAGCGGGGGAGGAACTCTCCACTCTTCCTTTTACCCCCTTTTCCACGTTTGCCTCACGCAAACGACAAGGTCAGGCTTTCCCCAAGTTCCTGTGCTTAGGTCCGCTGAATTCAACTGATCTCCTTCGCCACCTCCTCTTCCTTCACCTGCTCCTTTTCAGGTCTCCTGAGCCCGCGCTGTTCTTCTCCTCCTCTCCTCCTCTTTTCTGATTCTCCGTCCTCCCTCTGGTACTTGGTGGCACTCCTTCGCAGCTTGCTGCTTTGCTGCTTCACAGTGAACAGTTCATGCGCCGCCCTGGCACCACAGCGCTCAATGTCAGAGCCGGTGTCTCAGCGCGGGTTTGCTCTGGACCCCCGCTCTGGCCTCTGCTCAGCCAGCACAATATCTCGCCACACACCCCCGCAGAAGACACAAGTGTGGAGTAGGTGAGGGGTAGGTAAGTGTGGGGGTGTGGGTGGAGTGCTGTGAGGTCTGAGAGCCTGAGAGTCTTGCAGTGACTCTCGGAGCCGGCCGCTGTGACGGGGCAGATCTTGGTGGATCTCGGCAGGCCACGCTGTGCAGATGGACCTCCAGAGCCCCCCCGGCAGCGGTGACCGAAGTCCCTCAACGGCCCGTACAAACCCGCTCAGGACTGGGCGAAGGACCGGGGGTGAAGGGCCGGGGTGGCTGAGGAGTCGCAACACAGATCCCAGCAGCCGCGGCTCGAAGGGTGAGCCCCCTCAGCGTCCTTGTGTGCGACACGTCTCACCTCGTGCCTCACACGAACCGGAACCGGAAACAAACTCTAAGCGTTCAATAAATCGTGGGCTCCAGATCACTCTCCTCGTACCGAAATAGGAACCCTCCTTGTTTTTATCCCTCAAAGAAGAAAAGGCGAGTCACTGCAATCTATGCACTTAAATTAGCAAGAGAAACAGGTTTGTGATTCTTCCTGGCCTTTGAATTGTGTGTATCAGCCCAGTCCTCACCAGGTGATCCTCTTCATAGCCAAGTGAATTGCCCTAAAATGACTGTGATAAGCATGGTTTGATTCACATTTATGACTACAAATCACAATTTTTCTGACAGTTAAACACATACGAAACCCACACTCATAAATACACACAAATGCACACACAAACACATACACACATCTGTGAGCAAACATTCAACAGACTGAGTTATTCCACTGAGGTTGAACTCCTCTGCAGCTTATGTCTAGGCCAAGCTATAAATGTTGTTCATATGCACCGTTGACATAAAAACACAGAAGACGTATTGAACTGCTATTGTAGCCTGTGACCTGTAGAATACACTCACATCTCTGGAGCAGAGATACAGTGACTTAAATCAGTCAAGTACACGTTAATAAAATGGCCAAAGTGCGTCAGCTTCTCAGTGTCAAATGAACTTGATTGCTTGATAGTTTTTCACCCACTATGCTACTCTAGACAAAGGTTTGCCTTATGCAGATCAGTACTGTCCAGGCTCCTATTGGGAACAGTCCACCCTGAAATGACAGACGTGGCCCCTTCCAGAAGGTACCACAAGCAACCTCAATCAGTTCTCGCAGTTCAGTCTGAACTATTCCTATTGAGGAAAGGTCATAACTGATTTGCATGTGACTGGATCTAAAATGAGGTCGCATAGCTGACAAAGGAAGAAATGGGTTGGGTTGCTACCCTGTCAGGTACCTGTTTTCTCCACGGGAGCAGAGGTGACACAACTTCCCAATGCCCTCCTATCAGTTAAACCCGCCTAGATTCCTGAAAGATGTCATCAATAAGGGTGAAGGGGATGGGAACAGAAAAGAGGCAACTCCTGAGCTGTAGGTATACTCTCATAGCAGGTTCACTCCAAATATTCTTATTGTTGGATACATTGTTGGTGTGGTGTCAGAGGAGAGTACCTAATGCACAGAAGAGAAGGACAAAAAACAATGTAGCACAGTATTAACACTATACTATAGGAAACTATAAGATACGTTCAAGATAACCTTTCATATACCTAACTGCTTGGAGTTAATTGCCCCTCTTCAAAACATTTGTAAGTATATACAATATAGTTCTTATGGTAAGTTCTTCAATTAGAAATTCATATGTCTGTACACTTCTGTAGAGCTGTAGCACATATATATATACATATATATATATATATATATATGTATATGTGTGTACATATATCTAAATATATACAGACATACACACAAACACACACATATATATATATATATATATATATATATATATATATATATATATATATATATATATATATATACTCTTAAACGGTCCACACAGCCTCTATGGAATGATTCTTGAAAGTAGGCCTAGAAATTACAATTCACAAGCAATTAGAGGTTTAGTTAGTTCAATACCTCTACCTCTAACTATCCGAATGGAGAGTTATCACCTTTTCGTCTAACTGAATTGTCTCTGAAGATCCCTGGACTTCTATTCAGCAGATGAAATACGCAAGAAAAGGGACAGGCAAAAAAGGATAGAAATAGAAAGGGTGAGGAGAGACGCTGGGAGAACTACTGGAAGGGGCTGATGAAACGATGCACAGGCGATTGAGAAGGTTGAATAAATCTGTTAGATAAATATTTGTCTAAATATTCCTTCAAATATTTATTTTCTGCTTCTGTCAGGGCTTGAATCTGACTACATGGGAGAACATCTCAAAGTTCCAAATCAATAACACAATCATATGGACGATATGCTTTCATTAAAGGCATCCTGAAAATCCTTATATTCTGGAGGTATCACTATTAGAACTATCAGAATGGAGAGTTATCACATTTATGTTGATCTAAATTGTCTCTGGAGATTCCTGGACTTCTATTCAGCAGAAGAAACGTGCAATAAGATGGACAGGGGATAAAAGAATAGGATGAGGAAAGGTGAGGAGAGATGCCCTGTAGGAAACTGCCAGAAATTACATTTATCAGTTCTGATGCAAATTGCCCTACTGTCTTTCATGACAGACTTCTCAAGCGGGTTGAAGATTCCACTGAAATCTTGGTAGGCAACAGATTCAACGTTGGAGCATGCACCAGGTCAGTTAGGAAGTGCTGTGCTCAACAGCTCTATAAGAGTTGCCCCGAGCAAACAGAGACACTTCACCCAAGACTTCCAGAGTGCAGACCCAGGGTGAAGCGGCTAAACAAAAAGGAGATGCTACTCCTACTGTAAGCCACTGAAAATACTTCACAGTTCAGAACAAGAACAGACTTAGAACTGAGGCGACAAACGGAGACACTAGTCTCTTCAAGATTCTTACTGAAGTGTGCAGAGAGGAGCTTGCGCACCAATTAACTTAAGAAAATTCTTGCAAGAATTCTTGAAGACATTGGGCTTTTTCTACTAAAGTGGCAACCATCCTGGTGTGTACTTCAACTAATTAGAATTCTACAATTTTCGAATGATTGATCATTGGACGCTTAGTAAACACTTTAATCTTTGGCCCAAGGCTAATAAGTGAAACACAAGTCTGATTCCTGACATACCCCAAGCAGTTGTCAGTGGTTAATTTATTGCAAGCATTGCTCCTATAACCTGTGGTGCATTTGACATAACACCCCAAGAGTCATGTATATGCCCTTATATGTGTCCTGTGCTCATTGTGCCACCTTAACCAAGCTACATGCAACTGACGATCCTCAGTCAGGGGGAGAATCTGTTTTGGTTTGCTTGTGTTCTGGTTCAGATAGGGCCTGACCTGGAAGTTTAGGCTGGACTGTTCCAATTAGCACATGGTCAGCACTGATTTGTCCATGACCAAAACCAAACTGAGGTGGCATGGTAAGCAAAGGAAATATGGGTTGGGATGCTACTGCGAGCAATTGCCAGAGGTTATACTTATTGTAAGCATTCCGTCCAACACCTTTTGTGTGTTTGCTTTAGCCATAAATTCCAGCCATGCTTTTCTGTAGGCGTGTCACATCAAGGGTTCTAACAAGGTTGTTATCAATGCACCACCCTCCACCACCTATCTACCACAGTTCCAGGAAAATCTCCATCTGGCTGATATCTTCTCCTGGTGCCAGGCCATAGATTTTCCCCCACTGTGAAGGAGACAGCACACCTGCAATTTCATTGCCAATTTCAGGCACATGGCTTGCCCACTCTCAATGCTCAAATGGAAGCTGCTCATCAAAAAAACACACAGCAAAAGCAAAACCCTGATGTACTTTCCCGACTGAATGTTAACTACCTTAAGCACAGATCTATTGTCAAAATTAATAGTAACCTTTTGTTTTGTTTTTAAATACCTGTCCAAAAGGATCATTGCTGCCCACAGTGGTAAAAACTCCAGAAAGGATATTTTCCTCCCCTCCTGCCTCCACAGCTTTGTCACCAACTTTCCTTGCCCGAATAATCTAAAATCACCTCCTCCTGCATTGCTCCATTTCACCCTCTTTCCAAGATCTCACAAGGTAATGCCTTTAAATTTCTTCAGAAAGGCTAGCCCAACCTACATTTCTGCCATGAAACCTGCTGACAGACTAATTCTGTTATGAGGCATGAAATTCCTAGCAAATCTTATCAAGCCTACTACAAGATGCCCTCCCTGTTTTCACCACCCTACACAAAAAACGTAGGATATCACATCAAAACCTGTATGGAATTAGCCTCCCCTGTCTTCTGTGCCAACATTTCCTCTAATTGCTTCAACATATCCTCCCTCTTGCTTATAGATAATCTTGCTTTCAGTTGAGTTCCCAAGAATATGAATGCTGTGACAGAATCCACTGTATTGTCAGGAGCCACTGGATTGCCTAAATCCTCCAACCACATGTGAAAGTTCTCTGATACCCTACTATAGTGGTCAACATTTTGTGAGTCACTAAAGAAAAAAGGCTGGGACAAATGTTGAATCATGCAACACTTGCCGGACTCCTTTTTAGGCACCACCGGGGTGGCCATGATCAAAAGCTTCATTGGCCAGTCATCTAATAGACCTTCCATTCTTTCTTCCTCAAGTTCTTTCATCTGCTTGTTCTGCATTAATGGGTTTTAGCCGGATCCAAGTTCTCCACCCACCTCTGTAACCTACGACCTTCGTACCCCAAAGAAACATCTTTGCAAAACCCCTGCAATAGTAATTGAGTAGCCTTTTGCCTTGGGGAGGATTATAAACAATAGTGCAACTCCTCAATTTAAATTGCCAAATGTGTCTTTTTACCAACGGACCCTGCCCTCGTTTGCCACTATTTCCCTGGGCCAGCTAGCTAGCTCCCTGCACTTCTACACCCTGCCCCACATCCCCCTACTTGACTGAAGCACTGAAGCACTGAGAGTTGTGCACCACAACATGAGGACTCTTGTCTGAATCTGCCTATTCAAAAAAATAATTATAGATAGAATAACTAAATAAATACAAGTCACTCATTACTACACAAGAAAAGCACCATGATCATTTTAAAAGATATCATTTAAAAATTAATCATCTTAATTTTTTTATTAAATAACATAACTAAATAAAATAAAAAAATTGTAATACTCTTTTTTTTACAAAATATATTAGAAAGTAGATTATGAATGAAATAACAATTAATTAACAAAACAACAAAAAATAACATAAGAATAATCAACTAAATAATTTACATAGTCAATTACCAATTAAGACTTTAATCAACGTTAAAAAATGTATAGTTTCAGTAACTTGTCGTCCTAATTCCCTACAAACCCAAGAACCCGCCACTTAAAAAGTAATAAATATATCTTGAAAAAAATGAATGACATATTAAACATTTAAAACTATACTAAAATAATTAAAATAATTGAGTACCTATGCGACATAAATAATTATCAGTTGTTAGACTTTTCATCCTTGCCGTGGTCTCCCTTAACTTTTTGCCTCAGTTCCCCAGGTTGTTGATGTGTGCTGGACTCTGATTTTGCTGATTTTGTTACTCTGGGCACTTTACTACTGCTAATCAGGGCTAAAGTGCAAGTGCTCCTTTACAAAATGTGTATATAATTGGCTTATCCATGATTGGCATATTTAATTTACTAGTAAGTCCCTAGTAAAATGCACTGGAGGTGCCAGGGTCTGTAGCTCAAATGCTACTAGTGGGCCTGCAGCACTGGTTGTGCCATCCACATAAGTAGCTCTGTAATCATGTCTCGGACCTGCCACTGCAGTGTCTGTGTGTGCAGTTTTAACTGTAAATTAGATCTGGCAAGTGCACACACTTGCCAGGCCTAAACCTTCCCTTTTCTTGCATGTCAGACACCCCTAAGGTAGGCCCTAGGCAGCCCCAAGGGCAGGGTGCAGTGTATAGTTAAAAAAAGACATATAGGGGGTCATTTCAACCCTCGTGGTACAAGACCGCCAGGGCTGAAATGACGGAAGCACCGCCAACAGGCTGGCGGTGCTTCCGGGGTCATTACGACTGCGACTTACGACAATGGTCCCGGCAGTAGTAATCTGCCAGGGCAGCGCTGCTTGCAGCGCTGCCCAGGGGATTACGAGTCCCCCTACCGCCAGCCTTTTCCACTAGGAAAAGGCTGGCGGTACGGGGAGCCACGGGCCCCTGGGGGCCCCTGCACTGCCCATGCTACTGGCAGGGCAGTGCAGTGGCCCCTGAAAGGGCCCCATACGGCTTTTCACTGTCTGCTCTGCAGACAGTGAAAAGCGCGACGGGTGCAACTGCACCCGTCGCATGGCCGCAACAACGTCGGCTCCATTTGGAGCCAGCTCCCATGTTGCGGCCCACATCCCCGCTGGGCCGGCGGGGATGTCATAATGGGCACCGCAGGAGTGCGGACGCATTGGCATTCTTGCTTATATAATTTCTGTGACTCTTCCTGTTTGTGGATTCCCTGTCTGGGTCAGTTTGACAGTTGGGCTGGTTGCACCTCACACTAGACAGTGACACAAAGGGAGCTGGGGTGTAGCCTGCATATCCTGATGAGCCATCTGTGCTAGGAGGGAGGGGAGGAGTGGTCACTCACACCTGAAAGGGCTGCGCCTGCCCTCACACAATGCAGTTTCCAACCCCCTGGTGAGTGTCTGGGGCCTGGCCTGGGCAAGGCAGGATTTCACATTCAAAAGAGACTTTACTTTGAAGTAGGCCCACTTCAAAGGAGAAATTGGGTGTTAGAAGGGCACCCAAAACCACAGACTTTAGAAAGCCTTCTGGAAACAAGTGCTGCCCTGCCTGTGACTGTGCTTTGTGGAGCTATCCTGTGGTTGCTGCTTCTGCCAGAGTAAAAGGGCAAAGAGTGGACTTTGTGTGCCTTCCATCTTGAGAAGAAATCTCCAAGGGCTTGACTCAGAGCTTGCCTCCTGTTGTTTGAAGTATCAGGGACAGCAAAGACTTCTCTCTGCCAGCCCCTGGAGTCTCTGGAGAAACTCCTACTCTGCCCAGTGGTGCCACCCAGTTCCTGGGACCCTGAAAGGAGAAGCTGGCAGCCTAAAAAGAAGGAAATCCACGCACAGAGCGCCGTGCAGGGAAAAGATCGACGTGAGTCTGATCTGCGGCTGAAGAAACGACGCACCGCTGGCTCCGCAGCTGAGAACCGACGCTCGCAGGAAACGCGACCGAAGAATCGACGCACGGAGCAGGAGAAACAACGCGCAGAATCGCTGATGGAGGCTGCGAGATCACAACACGGGCTGCGTGGTTTTCAGATCATCGTACGGCTGGATTTCCGACTCAAGTACTGCTGGGCATGGAAAAACAACACAAGGCCTGCCCGGACCCGAGAGTGCTGACCGGATCGACGCATCGCTCTCCTGCGGAGAGAAGAAAGGATGTGTCCTGACCCGGCGAAAGGAGAAACAACGCAAGATCCCGCTCGTGAGTGGAATCAACGCATCGCAAGCCCTTTTTAACGTGCCCTCGCCCGTGTGGGGTTATTTTTGATGCACCCAAGGTACTTTTTCACGCTCACAGTGTTAGTGTGTGTTTGAAACTACTTAAAGACTCTTTTTGCATTTTTGTTGATAACTTGACTTGTGTATTGTGGATTTTTGTCATTTTGGTCTTGTTTTGTTTAGATAAATATTTCCTATTTTTCTAAACTGGTGTTGTGTCATTTTGTAGTGTTTTCATTAAGTTAATATGTGTGTTGGTACAAATACTTTACACCTAGCACTCTGAAGTTAAGCCTACTGCTCTGCGAAGCTACCAAGGGGGTAAGCAGGGGTTAGCTAAGGATGATTCTCTTTTACCCTGACTAGAGTGAGGGTCCTTGCTTGAACAGGGGGTAACCTGACTGTCAACCAAATACCCCATTTCTTACATCAGTCATTTAATTAACATAAACAAATTATTTAAAAATAAAACCAATAATTTATATTTTAAATAATTTTCCATCCTAAACCCACAGAACAGCCTACTACTATATAAAAATACTTTTTACAATTTCACATTAACTTACACAATAAACATTGCAAACTGTTCTGAAAACAGTTATCATAATACAGATACTTAAAATAATAAAATAACTAATATAAATTGAGTTAATTAGAAAGCAATGTTTAATGCATCATATTAAAGTAAACAATATTATTTACCATTATATTTTAAAAACAAGATTATATACCTAAAGAAACAATATTCCTAACTTTTACATTTTGTCACCCTATATTTTTGTGTTGACAATATTTTTGACACAATATTTTTGTGTCACAATATTTTTTCCTCAGTATTTTGGTAATTCACTACACTCACTTCCTTGTACAGCCACTTGAAAACTTCCACATATTAATCCTTTCAAATGTTTCCTGTGTTGCTGTCATCAACCGTGCATCCAAGGGTTTAGGTACTTCCATGTAGGGTAATTTCTAGGGACTAACATCAACCATGTTCTCTGACTGCCCTTTCACAAGCCCACTCATTTTTGCCCTTCTTCTTCTTTTATATCTCTCTTCCCCTCCAAGCTGCGTTGACTCCACCCATCTAACAAATACTTACTGTTTTTCAACTGTCCATTCTTTCCTGAAACCATCTGATTACCCCCAACTCCAATAGTTTTGACCTTCACTGCAACTTCCATGCTCCCTTTATCATCATCAGTCATTTTCCTCTTACTTATTTTCAATGATAAGGCTCGCTCCATGGCCTTTCCTGGCCATTCTTGTCCTGTCATTCACCTTGGCTGTACCCCTTCCTCTCTGAGGGGTTGTCTCTCACTTGCCGACTGCAAGATACCAAACTCTCTCTCCTTGTTACCGTATTGTGGATTTCCCAGTCTCAACAAATTCCTTTCCTACCAACTGTCAGACTTTTTTTTACCCACTGCTTCACTCCTGTCTCAAGAGTCTCTCCTTCCTCCATCTGCTCCTCTTCAAATCTGTCATAATCCAGCAAAGTGCCCCATGCCCATGCATATTCACAGCTTCCTTCCAATACCACTTGTTAGCTCCCTATCTACCAAAATGCAAGAAAGGCTCAGCAATGCAGCAACTATCTTCAAATGTGCTGTTCACACCAGACCAACTTCAACCAGCTCCTTCAACATCCCTCAATGCCTTTGGATTAGACACATTGGACATTAACCTCTTTTTGGACCAAGGTCCTGAAGCAACACCGGGCTCTCCCTGCTTACTAGTCACAGCTCCAACCACGAGCCTCTGCATACTACTTCTATCCCCTAATCCTATTCAGTCTGTAAAATTCGCAGTAGACCCATCAATTCCTGTGTGATCCTGCATCCCTTCACTACTAACCATATCTATTTACTTGCTCAGTGGCCAGCTGCTCTCTTCTGATCCCTCGGGTGCTTCTAACCCCCAGACCTCCAATATGCCACTAAACCCACCAAGGGTATTAAAGTATTTGCCAAACCCATTTCTCCCATTTCTCCCCTTGTCACCTTCATCCACCCCCGACCCAAAGCCTTTCACCGACTGCCATCCAGAGCTTATGCAAAAACCCAACTGACCAAAATGTCATTGATCACTTATTCCCTCTTTTTCCCTTTTCTCCAGATCTTTAGTTCCCAAAAGTGGTGTTTTCTTCTTCCCTCTAACCCTCCCTTTCAGCTCATCACCAGTCCCACCTGCCTTAAGCTCTGAACACCCTCCACCAACCTGCTCTCCTACTGCAGACAGCTGAAAGCCTTCAACATGGCCTTCTGACACAGCCCACTCTACCTCTCTCCCTGCCTTGTGTCCCTGCCATCAAATGTGCCTGCTCCTGTTGCAACAGCTCTGGCCTCCCTTGCCCCCTCAACCCGGTGTCAGCTGGCATCACCCACCATACCAGTGTGCCCTGCCTCAAATGTAACTTTCACAGGTGAGCCCAATCCAATCCCTCCTCCTCAAGAACCTGACAGCGTTCCCACTCACTGCAGGCAAGACTGCCTGAAACCAAGCAAACTCAACCCCTTTAAACAGTCTGCCTGCTTTTACTTTTGGGGCAACGGTTTCACTGCTTTGCGGGGCCTGTTGGCACAACTCTTTCTCTCTCCCACAGCCTCCACCACCCGGTTCTTTTGCATCAAAGCTTAGGGCTGCCTCCTGCTCTCGCTTGAACTTACAGCATAGATGTAAACATACCAGTACCACAGCAGCTACCTTTCCCCATGGCAGATAGAAGGAGACCTGCTCATGCACCCTGGACACCGACAAATCCTGCCTAAGTACATAGGACGAAAACAAAACCTACTGCTACCATCACCGATTTTCTGGCTTCCTACGTAAATAAAGATGCTTCACACAGCCAGCACTTCACCTAAGCCCCTCTGTGTGGATCAATTTACTGCCAGGGCAGTGGTACTAAGGGGGAGTGCCGAGAGGAGTTGCTAGGCAGACCAATAGCAGGACCTTTTGAATGGTGAAATGTTCTCTTGACAGACCTGCTCAATGAAGGGATTGCAGGGGAACAAAAAGTGAAATGTACCTAAATGGATTGTTACCCCTGTGTCATTAATTTGTGTACTTATGTATGTGGTCTCTTTTAATTGAGTTTCAAGTCATCTGGTGCCTTCACATTTCTTACTGGACTGACCCTCCCTAACCACAGAGTTCCATGGGCTTTTAACTTTTTGAGATGAGGAAGCATGACAAAGGAAAGGCACAGCAAGAGAGGTAAAATTATCTAACCCAAAAACCTCCCTCCAAAACTGACTAGGCTGGATTTCGACCTTATCAAACTGCATTGTCTTCTAATGGACGCAATAAATTAGAGTCTTAAATTCACGGGGCATGTTGAGTTTGACATGGCCTCTATGAAGGGAAAAATGAAGTTGGTTCAGTCATCAGCTCAAGGAGATTTTGACACATATAAAGGACATAGGGCTATATGTACTAAAGCATTTTCCAGTAGACACAGAATGGGTAAAACCCTTTTATACGTCTGCCCCATAGAGCCTGATGCACGATCATTTTTAAGGTTGCAAATAGCAATTCTGACTATTTGCCAAGAGAAACAGGGTTTTAATATGTAAAAAACCTATTCAAGGTAACACAGATTTGCTTCTCCATAAGGAATCGCTATTTGGAAGGGCCATGTTGTGGGCATCCAATCCAAAAAAACTATTTTTTATGAGATGTATCAATGTCCTGTGACTGAAATTCGGTCAGAAAACATTGAACATTTACTCATTTGGTGTGGTAAAACATTTGCAAAAGGGATGTGTCTCCACAGGTTCTCTTCTAATTTGTGAGTTAATAATAAACGTTTTTTGGGGTGTAAGCACTGCCAAGTCTCAAACAAACTTTATAAAAAGTAAAATCTTTTTTTAAACACATCTCTTTTGCCATTAGAAAAAACAGGCTGTATTAAAAAAGTTTATTTAAATGCTGTCATAGCCTTAGGGCCTGATTACGGCCTTGTGGATGGGATACTCCGTCATAAATGTGAAGGGTATCCCGCCCGCCGTATTAAAAGTTCCATATTATCCTATGGAACGTTTAAAACTTTGGTATCCGTGATATTTCTGATGGAGTATCCCATTCGCCAAGGTTGAATCCAGGCCCAATGTGGTCTTTTGGACACGATCCTTGTGATTGCACCCAGGCTGAGCAATTTGCAACCTACCTCATTAATATTCATTAGATAATTTGGATTGTAACCCACCTGCTTCAAAGAGGTGTTATTGTTTTGGTGTGAAACTTGTCTACTATCTATTGTTAGTAGATAGGTTTTGATTAAAAAATCATTAGTGGTTGCATGGGAACGCCCATATAGCACCCATTGAATGCCACCTAATTGCTAAGTGATGTGTTAATTTTAGGCAACCTTCCAATGTAAAACATGTTTTGCGCTGGAATGTAAATGTCATATAAACATATTGCTGCAATTTGCATCACTTTTGTGAAACCAACCTTATGCTAAATGTTACTAAATCTGCCCATGAATTTGTTGAAAGCTCATCTGGTGGGACAATTACGTTTTTAATGCAATTTGAGTGATTAGGGTGACAAAACATCCCACCAGAGTTTCACTGGACGTTACTGGTGCTCACGAAGGCACAAATGTGTGCCTTTTCGAGAGAACAGAATGTTTCTCTCGATGGACCTAAGCAGAGGTGCTCAGTCAGGGAAGCAAGTGCTTCAGCAGATAACGAGAGACCTATGGCAGGAGTCTACCCCAGACTGTCTCGGATGCCACCTTGCCCCACTAAGAACTTTGTAGATGGGACTGGTCCACTTCTTTTCATGTACATAGACCTCTGGCACCCTCTGCTAGCTCATGGAGAGTTGTTTATCCAAGTGGCATGTAGTATGGAATGTATTTTGTTGCTGTTTCTCTTGGTCTCTAGTAGCTTCTGTTTTTTTACTGGTCGCTACAGATTACCTAGAAACTTTTATGAGTCGGCATTTTTATAACAGTGTATTGTGGTTTAATAAAAAAATAAAATCTGCTTTTCCCCATTTTCCTATTCCTACCTAGCCTTAGAGTACATAGTATGGTATAGGATTGTATGAATTTGAATTTGTAAGATTAAGCTGTGGTTTTATGTGTAGAATGGCTGTTATAGTCGTACAGCCTTGGGTGGATAATTTAGGTGTTTGTTGAATACAAACGTTATTAGTGAAGAAAAATTTCCTAGCATTTCAAGGGTTGTTAACTAAAAAGCCGTGACTAGTGCAAGTGACGTGTGTCCTCTTGACATCTATGAATATATCATAAAGCAGGAAGGAAGATTTAAGAAGGTTGGAAATCACTGTTCTTGAAGAGATGCATAAAAGATTCATTTAGCAAAAATAGTAAGTGCTCGAATACTGGAAATAATGGGATTTACTGTTTGTGGGCCGTCTTGGCAGTATGACAAGTGCTCAAGCTGATTGCAACAAAAGATAATTATTTATTAATTAGGTGCAGAAATAGCTTCAGGTAGAAAGCACTGTCATGGTTGTTTATGGTGAAATTATTTGGCGCCGAGCAATGCGAGAATTTGCTCCCTTTCCAAGGTTCACTGGCAACATATTGATGCCACTGTGTCCACACCAGCCATGCTCAGGAATCCCAGCAGTGACGCAAAAGCCCTGACCAATTCTTCTTTAGCAGATATAAACCCTGTGCAGGCGTATGACCGAACTCTCTGAATGTTAGACCAGCAGTGACCCCAATGATGTTTGCATTTACAAGTGTTGTAATTCTGAAGTTAAGCATAGGACGATTTCAGGAGGGAAGAGAGTAGTTAGGGGTTGATAAGAAAACCTCAAAATATACTGGGGCAACAGAATAAAAAATGGTGAAGAAGAATGAGAGATAATCACTGGAAAAGAAAACAAGCATTGGCAATGCAATAGGTCTTGCGCGGTAAATGCATAACTGGACGTTTCTTGTCACATAAATTGATCAACTCTCCTACATAATTTGTTCCTCTCTGCCGCATCATTCCAGTGGCCCCGCATATAACTAAAGCACTTCCATTTACCTTCTTCCTCTATCTTCAGCAAAAAATGAAAGTATTTCCATTATTTATAATTTTTTCATATTATCATTGTGGGGTCCCCCCAAACCTAATGTGGGGACCCAGAGATTACTTAGGCAGAAAGACCACGTTGTGCGGTAAGTTATGGGCAAAAATGTTTCCTGAAAGGAATGTCCTGCAAACATTATGGGGCGAGTGCAGCAACTATTGTAGTATCTTCACTATAATGCTCAGAACCCTATATTCAGATCCAAGAAGGCTTAATGACATGAAAACCAAATTGCAGAAAGTAATGGAGTGTAACCCCTATGTAACCCCTAGAGGGCATAGTCCCTTACACATTTTCAGGCCTAGCAGGCCTACTGCAATACAATGTCAAACAAGGCCCTTAAAACACAAACTTCTCCCAGCTGTAAAACAAAAGTTCCAGCCATGAGAGAGGTTTAAAAGATATTGAATGGTGGGACAGCATTCTATTTTGGGGTCCCCCAAGCTAGGGCGGGGACCCAGACATGACCTAGACAGAAAGAGTGCATTGTGCTGAACGTTGTGATGGTGATCCCATTGTACTAGAACCACCACACAGTGAGTTTTGGGTAAAATTGTTTTGTAAAAGGAATACCCCACAAAGCATTATGAGGCAAGTTTCCGAGTGCAGCGAATATTGTAATAGCACACGCCTCGACAACATAGGAATCCGCCACAAAGCCTTAGACTGGCTTTCCTCCTTCCTCAGCAACCGAACCCAGAAAGTCCGCCTCCCGCCCTTCCACTCCAACACTACCATGATCACCTGCGGAGTCCCCCAAGTCTCCTCTCTCAGCCCCACACTCTTCAACATCTACATGATCCCCCGAGCCAACATTCTCCGAGCACACGGAATCACCATCCTCTCATATGCAGATGACACTCAACTCATCCTCTCCCTCACCCGCAACCCCACCACCGCCAAAACCAACCTACACGCCGCTCTCCTAGACACCGCCAACTGGATGACCACTAACCATCTCAAGCTCAACTCAAACAAAACCGAAGTCATCATCTTCGGCCCCAACAAAACCACATGAGACGCCTCCTGGTGGCCCACCGCCCTAGGCCCCGCACCCACCCCAGCAACCCACGCACGCAACCTCAGCATCATCCTCGACCCCGCCCTCTCCATGACACAGCAAATCAATGCTCTAACCTCCTCCTGCTTCCACACACTCCGCACCCTAAAAAAATCCTTCAAATGGATCCCCCCAGAGACCAGAAAGACAGTCACCCACGCACTCATCAGCAGCAGACTGGACTACGGCAACGCACTCTACGCCAGCACCACACTCAAACTCAAACGCAAACTCCAAAGAATCCAGAACACAGCCGCGCGCCTCGTCCTTGGCCTCCCCCGACATGAACGAATCTCACCACACCTCAAATCCCTACACTGGCTCCCCATAGACAAGAGAATCACATTCAAGATCCTCATCCACGCACACAAATCCCTCCACAACACCGGCCCAACCTACCTCAATGAACGAGTAAACTTCCACACTCCCACACGCAACCTCTGATCAGCTGACCTCGCCCTAGCCACAGTCCCCCGCATCCAGCACACCAACACAGGAGGCAGGTCTTTCTCCTACCTCGCCCCCAAAACCTGGAACTCCCTCCCCACCGACCTTCGCAAAACCAAAGACCTACCAGTCTTCAGAAAGAACCTCAAGACTTGGCTGTTCGACCAGTGACCTTCCCTGGCCCGCCCCCTCACCCCCCCTCCCCAGCGCCTTGAGACCCTCACGGGTGAGTAGCGCGCTCTACAAATTTCTTTGATTGATTGATTGAAGGTAATGCTCAGATCAGCCCCTAGAGAACATCGTATTCAAAGTAGTATTTGTGAGAAACATGGTCATGTAACCATATAGTCAGCCTCTAGAGAGCATAACAACATGAAAACAGAATAGCAGGAAATAATGCAGTGTAACCATATATATAACTCCTAGAAATCCTAGGCATATATTTATACTGTTTTAGCACCTCATTTGCGGCATTTTTTTACGCAAAAGCGGTGCAATCTTGCAAAATACAATTGTATTTTGTAAGTTAGCGCCGCTTTTGCGTAAAAAAGTGGCACAAATGTGGCACTAGAAAGGTATAAATATGGGCCTTAGAGCCTTACACATTTTCAGGCCTAGTAGGCCTACTGCAGTATTATTACAAACAAGGCCCTTAAAACACTAACTACTCCCAGCTGTAAAACAAAAGTTCCAGCCATGAGAAAACTTCAAAACACATTGAGTGGTGGGAGAGGATACTATTTTGGGGTCCCCCCAACATAGTTGGGGGACCCAGAAGATGAGCTGGACAGAAAGAGTGTATCATGCTGAATGATTTGGTGGTGGTCCCATTTGTCGTAGGACCACCACAATGTGATTTATGTGCAAAAATGGTTTGAAAAATAAATGCCTCACAAAGCATTATGGGGTGAGTTTCCCGAGGGCAGTGAATATTGTAGTATCGGCTATATGCTTTGCCGGGAGAGCCACAGTTTAAAATGCTCTAGTTTGTATATTTTTTACAACTGCTAAACGTAAGTGGTACTCATGTAACCCGCTCCTCAGATCAAGTTTGAAACTTCACATACTCATGTAAAGCGCTCTTCCGATCGAGTTTGCACTTCATAAAACTTCACATCCTCACATAAAGCACTCCTCCCATCGAATTTGAGCTACATGAACCTTTTAAAACAAATATTACATAAATAAAAAAGAACTTCCCTCCAGCTTGCATCCTTTGTGGCAGACACCACAAAGAAACAGTGGCATGCGCAAAACAAGGAAGAAACAACATACGGCCATGGAGTGTGAAGCGGCAAGGTAAAAGAAAAAAATAGTGTGCCACACTAAGGTATATGGCCGATCATGCAATAATCCATGTAACAGGGTCAGTCTCCAAGGCTGTAATAAAGCAGCTTCAAGGCGGGACAAACATAACGCATTTACCTACGAAATCAAGGGAATTTTGAAAGGCAGGCCAAGGAACGAATGAAAGTGATGGGCGTGAGATGGACATGAGCAAGCCCACAGATGTAGATTACAACATGTTGAGAGACAGCGCTTACTCGCTGCCTAGGCTTGACCTAAAAAGCATTAGACCTTGCATACTAAAATGCATGATCAGCCAGTGCCCCGTATGTCTGGCCACAAAACAAACTACCCTTGGAACTCAGGAACTTCAGGTCCACAGATTCCCAAAGTCCAAATGGACACCCTACAGCAAACCTTGAAGAACAAGGAGCAAGTCCCCGGAGAGAATTTAATAACAACCACCTGTCACCCGTGGTAAAAACTTTTCAAGCGTCAGGAGAAAACACCTCAGCTGTACTTTGGAACCCCTGAACATGTGAATGGCTACATATTAACTCCAAAAGATGAAACCATGAGACAAACTGAAAGTCATTCTGTTAAAAGTTAAGACCATACCAGGTTTGCAAGAAGCAGCTAGAACACTCCTCCGAGTGCACCAGGCCTCAAAGTTCTTCCAAAATCGGGGAGACATCGTAATGGTAGCCAGGTGCTGGGTGAAAGGGACTTGTTACTAGAGCAACAAAGATTCTAAAAACCCTAAACTCTCTGTAGGAAAGTAGCCTCTTTCTATCATGGTCACTCCCATTTTTGGACTGTTTGTCAGTGTGTTTGTCTGTGTCTACTGTGATCCTGTTAACCAGGACCCCAGTAGTTATGCTCTCTCCCTTTAAATTTGGTTTTTGGATACTGTTAACACAGTATTCCACTTCCAATTGGCATACTGGTGCCCCCTTATAAGCCCCTAGTATATGGTACCTAGGTACCCAGGGCACTGGGGTTCTAGGGGATCCCTATGGGCTGCAGCATTTCTTCTGCCACCCATAGGGAGCCCATGCAAAGGCTTCAACAGGACTGCCAGTGCAGCTTGTCTGAAATGGTGCATGCACCCTTTCACTGCCATTTACACTGCACCAGGTCACTTATAAGTCACCCATATGTCAGGCCTTCCAACCCCGAAGACTGGATGCAGAGTACCTGTGTGTGAGGGCACCCCTGCACTAGCAGAGGTGCCCCCATGTCGTCCAGGACCATTTTCCCAGACTTTGTGATTGCGGGGATGCCATTTTACGCGTGCACTGGACATAGGTCACTGCCTATGTACAGCTTCACAATGGTAACTCCGAATATGACCATGTTTGGTATCAAACATGTTAGAATCATACCTCAAGGCTTTTGCAAGCATTGGTTATATGATTCCATGCACTCTAGGGGCTCCTTAGAGGACCCCAAGTACTGACATTACAGTCTTCTGAGGTTTTCCAGGCAGTCCCAGCTGCTGCCACCTCACAGACAGGTTTCTGCCCTCCTGTTGCTTGAGCAGCTCGAGCCCAGGAAGGCAGAACAAAGGATTTCCTTTGGCAGAGCGATGAATAGGTGTTACAGGCATGGGAGGGGTAGCCTCCCAGAGCCTCTGGAAATGCATTGAAGGGCACAGTGGCGCCCTCCTTGCATGATCCAGTCTACACCAATTCGGGGACTCCCAGTCCCTGCTCTGGCGTGAAACTGGGCAAAGTAAAGGGGAGCGACCCCTCCCCTGTCCATCACCACCCCAGGAGTGGTATGAGCTCCTCCAGAATGTACCTGGGTTTTGCCATCTTGGATTCCAAGTTGGCGGGCACTCTGGGAGCATCTGAGTGGTCAGTGCCAGCAGGCGACATCAGAGCCCTCCCTGATAGGTGCTTACCTGTGTAGCTGGCCAATCCCCCTTTCAGGGCTATTTAAGGTCTCTCTCTTGGGTGGTTCTTCAGATTCGGATGGCAAGATTCCAGCAGGAATCCTCTGCATCCTTTACTTCTCCTTCTTACTAAAGAAACTGCATCTGGACCCTCCAGGAACTCTACAAACTGCAAGAAAGAAGCAAAGACGACTTCTGCAACGTTGTATCTTCAGCGCCTGCAAGCAACTGCAACTGTTTCCAGGTTGTGCACCCTCCAAGGACTGCCTGTCTTCAGCCTGCACCAGAAGAACGAAGGAATCTCCCTTGAAATGAAGGAGTCAGTTCCCTACTTCAGCAAGCACCCCTCTGCAGCGACGACCGGTGGCTTGGGTCCCCTCTCCTGAAGAAGTGCGTGGATCCAGCAACACGGGTGGTCCCAACGGTCCTGACATCCAACTGTCCAACTTTGCTGGAGGTCTAGAGCTTGCCTCCCCACGCAAGACAGAACCCCCATGCACTGCATGTTTTGCAGTTGCCAAGCCTTGTTGGCAGCCTTTCATGAAGTTCTTCATGCAGCTCCAGCCCCCAGCACTCTATCCTACGAAGCACAACTTCCTGAGTGGTTCTCCGGCGGCGTGGGATCCCTTTGTGTAGTGCTGCATGGGCCTCCTTTTGCACCTTCTTTGTCCCTATGCTGTGGGACTCCTGTGTGTGCTGCCTGGTCTTCTGAGGTCTCTCTGAGTTGCTGAGAGACCCCTCTAATGCCTCCTCCTGGGTAGAGCCCACCAGGTCCCTCCTGGTCCCGGGCAGCGCCATTTTCCACTAACCGCAAACTTTGCGTGTGCTAAGGCTTGTTGGTGGAATCCATGGACGCAAACCAGACTGCAGTCATCCATCCGGTGTGGGACATCATTGCACCAACCAGGAACCCGCATCAGTCTTCTGAGTGCATTACTGACTGTTTTTCTTCATAGGTGGTTCTTCTTTTGCACCTTCGTCCGGGTTAGCAGGGGCTCCTGTTCTCCCTGGACTCTTCAGTGCTTCTTGGACTTGGTCCCCTTCACCCACAGATCTTCAGGTCCAGGAATCCATTGTTGGTGTCTTGCAGTCTCTTCTGGTTCTTGCATAATCTTCATTCTCGTGTTCTTGTGTGTTCTAGGAAAGTTACTGTAATTTACTCCTGCTTTCCTGGGCTCTGGGGTGGGTGCTATTACTTACCTTTGGTGTTTTTTAATGCTCCCAGCGCCCCTCTACACGCTACACTTGCCTAGGTGGGAAAACGACTTTCGCATTCCACTTTTGTTAGTATATAGTTTGTGTTCCCCCTAGGCCCATTTCTAACTATTGTGAATTTCACTAATTTCACAGCTTTCTAACTGTTTTTACAGCTATTTCTGCATACTAGTGTATATAATTTGTGTATTACTTACCTCTTAAGGGAGTATAGTCTCTATGGTATTTTGGGTTTTTTTGTCAGCAAAATAAGTTTATTTTTGTAACACTGAGTATTTTCTTTCATGGGTGTCAGTACTGTTTGACTACAGTGGTATTGCATGAGCTTTGCATGTCTCCTAGTTAGGCCTTGGCTGCTCATCCACACTACACCTAGAGAGCCTGGCTTCTAGACACTGGCTAAATTTCACTGTTAAGGAATAACTGGACCTGGTATAAGGTGTAAGTACCTTTGGTACCCACTACACACCAAGCCAGACTCCTACACTCTCACAAACCAGACCCTATAGTGTAGTGCAAGAAGCTTCCAGAATCTGTGGGGGCATCATAGGTAAAGGACTTGTCGAAAATATCCAGAGTTGCTGCACTGATAGTAGACACAAAAGAGCTAGCGAAAGCCTTTCTGACCAGAAAAGAGCATCAAGAATGGACTCTGCCCAGGAAGCATCAACCATCACCTGAGAAAAGCTGCATTCAACCCTCTACCTCACAGGAAAGTGTCATGAAGGCTCCCCCAAGCGCCGCTCCTCAGGGAGGAGACCACTACACCACCATGTCCACCTCATGGGCGTCATTTATGAGTTACTCGGGGTTGCAACTGCGACTCCTGAATTCTCTCCTGCGACCTCCGGCACAGGCATTGAGACCCCTGATACAAGAGGTCAATAAAGCAGAGCCAGGAATAAAAGTGTATATTCTGCAGCAGACGGGGATGTGTGATTGCCAGATATAAACTCAGAAGCGGTGAATCTGACACTGTAATTAAACACAACGTTATGAGCTCGCTTTGCAGCTGTTGTGATTGAGTGAAATCGAAAATAACCTTAGCAACATGATTTATTTATGGCTGAGAGAGCCAGCAAGAAAGGAATCTAAATATCTCACCCTCTCTCACGCTCTCTCATGCATTGCCAGGTGAGGGGTAGGGAAAAGGAAGAGTTAGTAGATGACCATGGGCAGTAGAGAGACTAGAAGAGAGGAAGAGGAAACACCTCGCAGACAGGGGAGAAATTCCAACAAAGGCAAAAAAAGAGACTACAGAGGCAGAGAGGAAAACACTTATGAGAGATGTGACGGGGGGAAATGAGAACGATGCAGCTCAGAAAGAGATAAGTAGAGGAAAAGACAGGTGTGAAAAAGAGAAAGTCTAGAATGAGAGCAGAGAGCAATCATGACTCACTCTCTTGTGAAGTAGAGGGTTGAGTGCAGCTTTGCTCAGGTGATGGTTGATGCCTCCTGAGCAGAGTCCATTCTCGTGGCTCTTTTCTGGTCAACATGAGAGAACGTGTAATGAGGCAAAGGGACTAGAACGAAGAGATGAGATTGGGGAAATGGGGGAAAAGTCATAGAGAGGTTTTCTGGCGTTACAGTTGTAACCCTGGCTTGCTCTTTGCAACCCTTGGCACTCTTTTTGCGATCTCTCTGGCCTCGGAAGTAGCAAGATCAGTGCCAAGAAAAGAGAGTTAATCAGTAATCAACCTCATGGGTATTGGGGTTCCACCACCTTGTTTTCTTCCCGTTTTTAGTACACTAATAATTAATAGTCTTTTATTCACTGAGAGCACAAAGAGCTGGAACAAGATTTTCGCTGATAGTTGAGGTAAGGTAAGTGCTTTTAAATGTATGTTGTGTTCATGTGTGCATGTGAGAGTGCATTTATGTGAGTTAAAGTATGTGTGAGCATGTGTGTGTGTGTTAAAGAGCTAGAGAGGGAGTGACTGGTAGTGAGTGAGAATGAGTGAGACACAGTCACTAAGGCCCATATTTATGAAAAATGGCGCACAACTGCGCTAGCGCAGTTGTTTGTCATTTTTCATAACGTGAGCTAACGCCATTCCCTCACGCTATCCGTGCGCCATATTTATACAATGACGCACAATGGAGCTAAGGAATGGCTAGTGTCTCAAAAAAGACGCTAGCCGATGAGGGATGGCGTTAGGGGAAATGTCTCTAGTGAGTCGAAAATGACGGTAGGCTGATTAGTGGTACAAAATCTGCTTCTTGTCAGCCTAGCGTAATGTTTTGATGCACAAGCAACCAAAAAATGGTCCTGTCCAAGTATAGACAGGAGTAATTATCACAACCCCAATGCCTACCACAGGGGACCAGTGTCCCCTGGCAAGCCCAACACAGCTAGTGCCAGGCAGGGGGCCCCATGTAAGGAGCTCCCAGTGGCACACCATTCACATACACATACACTTACCTGCAACTTACCTGGGATGGGCTCCCATCTCCTGTAGTGTCCCTGTGGTGTGGGTGGTGGTGATGCTGGGGGTTGGGGTGGGCATCTTTGTGCCCATTCCATGGTGTTTCCCCATGGTAATGGCCTAGCTGCACGTTAACGCCTGGCCTGACCAGGCGTTAAATAATGGCGCTGAGCGGGCTTAGTGCAATTAATAAGGTCCGCCTCCCACTTGCGCGTTGTTTCAACGTCAAGTGTTAAATATAGCACTGGGGGCTAGCGTAATTTTTAGGATGGAAACGCCTACCTTGCATCTCATTAACGCAAGGTGGCTTTCTGCTTCCTAAAAATGGCTACTACAAAATGTTGATGCCAGACGGGTCTAGTGTCAAAATAGAAATATGGAGCTAAGTTAGTGCTGCTTTAGCGTAAAAATAAAATGGCGCTAAGGCGACGGTATAAATAGGTCTAAGTGAGTTAGAGTGAGTGAGCGGTATTGACAGTGAGGAAAAAGTGAAGGTGAGCAAGTGAGAATGAATAAGAATGAGAGTGTGAGGCAGTGTTAATGGAAATTAATAGAAGTGAGTGAGTGACAGTGAATAGTGAGTGGGAATACATGTGAATACATGAATGAGAGCAAGGCTACTTACAAATGAGTTTGAGGGAGTAGAACGTATGAGTAAGAGAAATGCAAAAGAATGAGAATGAGTCAATTAGTGTGAGAATATGTGGAATGGAGTGAGAAGGAATGAGTGAGCCCAAATAAGTGTGTAATAATTTATGAGTATATCTGAGTGAGAGTGCGAATGAATGTGTGAGTGAATGTATGAAAGAGAATGTGCATTCCTAAGCTAATCCTTGGTTTATAGAAGCCCCCGGCCAAATGCTTGTGCTAGCATACTAGAGGCAATTCTTAGCATGATGCTGGGGCTAACATGCTAGAGTTAAACTTGGCATGGAAGAATGCTGTTGCTGTTGCAGGAGTACTGTAGGAACTTCTTGGCATGTGGGTACACGTAAAATGATAGCACTGATTAATGGTAATTCCTGGCTTATTAGAGGACAACCATAGCATTCTATGTGAAGGGCAACCATAACCAAATTCTGGTCCTAACACATAAGAGGTACTATTTGACGTTAAAGTCACCTATTGTATATGGACAGCACTAATGGAAAAGTCGTGGCATTAGCATATTGTATGGTGTTTTTGGCCTAGGACTGACCCCATTGTATGTGAGGGGAGGGGCATCTTAGTGAGCACTCTTTAGTTTCTTCCGCTTTCTCTGGGACCAGGGCATTACGTTTAGGTTTTGTAAAATAAATAATTTCAGCAGTGTAATGCATATTCTAATAAAATCAAAATTAACTAGAAAACAAACACATCTTTGTTTATTGTTAATACATGAAAAATTATGTGTGTGAAAAAACCTTAGCCGCCTCTGTGAGCTGCAAATGAAAAGGAATCAAAAAGCATTAGCAATGAGAAATAGTATAGTTCATGTTCAATATAAGGTGTATATCAATTTATACATGTGAACTTAAATACTTCCTATGATCTACTCCCCAGCATACTGCTCTTATCTGGCGAAACCTTGAGCGGAGTAACTGGCATCACTGCATGCTCGCACCCAGCGCTGATAAGGGGGCCCAAACACAGCAGGGCCCCGCGTTGTGGGGATCCTCATTGGAGGCCACTCATCTCTCCAGTCTACCCCGGTACACAGCGTAGCAGCATTAGCTCCAATTCCTGGCAGACTGGAGGGGCCACCCAGGTAACTGCAGTGAAATTGTCCTGAACTATGGTCCCTGGAGGCTGGACAGGACACCATTGCCTGGGAGCAACACACTGCAGATCTGGGCTGCTTGCTTACTCTGATGACTATCCCCTAGTCTTGTTACCTACGGACTCTCCGGCTGCACCTACACTGATGAACCCACTGAGTTAACAGAGGGAGTGCCACAAGGGGCAAGAGATTGTCTGTGCTTTTACTTCACAAAGCTGTGGGATATCAGAGGGGTCTCAGTGGGACTGCCGGCTCTAGATCCTACCTGACACTAGTCTGAATTGCGCCCTTGCACTATAAAAGATTGCACCCTGATGGAGATGTTATCTAAACCTACTGTGGGCAAGGCAGAGGATGGACCTACTCTCCTCGGCCAGGTACAGATAGCCGACAAGGATGGTAATGAGAGCCCCGTGACCAGCACAATTCTGGAGGCCCTATTTTCCTCCCTCGTGGGTGACGGTGTAAAAGGACCTCTCAATGGACCTGAAAGAAGTCTTTTGCAAGGTAGCAGGGATGGGCGGCAGAGTCTCCACCCTGGAAGAACATTAGAGTATGCGGGATGAGGAAATTAAACAGCTCCCACAAAAATCCATACAGCCCCGCAAACAGCAGATTTACTTACAAGACCACACAGAAGATCTAGAGAATTGGTCACGCTGGAACAACATACGCATACAGGGGGGCCAAATAACACAGAAGAGACAGACATTACAGCTTATGTCAGGAGCCTGTTTTTCCAACTCTTAGAGACGGAGCCAGCAAAAGAGATCCAGCTAGATAGGGTGCATTGAGTTGGCCTGCTGTGGGCTGGAAACTCCCACCCAGCTGACATTCTAGTTTGCGTAGATGATTTTCAACTTAAAGAATTGATCCTCTGCAAAGCCAGGGATCTGTATCCCCTGAGATTCAGAGGACACACTCTGGTACTATATCAAGACCTGTCGGCTATAACTCTGCAAAAAAGGAGGGAGGTCCGCCCAGTCACAACACTTCTCTGTGAAAAAAGGAATAACATACTCATGGGGACACCCTTTCTGCCTTATCTTCTACTGGGAAGGAAAACTACACCAACATTGATCCCTGACAGAGACCTGCAAGCTTCTGCAAATAGAGAGCCCCTCAGTGAATGCACTTGACAGTGCCCCCCGGGAGCAAAGAGTTTGGAAACACTCTTGATGGAGAGGTGGTAGGGACTCCTTGAGTTATCACCATCTGGACCCTGAGACAATGGTGAACAAATGCCTGGTGATGCTGGGGTTGCTGTCTTGGGCGGTCGATGGCCGAGACCACACTGGATTGCAATGAAGACTCCTGAAGTAATGCTAGGGTCTGTGGCAGGAGGGCTGGTGGGGCTGGGGACTGGAGGATGGGGTTACAAGGATGTGAGACTATGGGGAGCTATGGTCGCCTTACCAACGTATCCTCAGAGACAATGCCGGGGATCCCTGGATTCACATATTGGTTGATGTTTTGTTCTTGTTAATGGGGGTTCTAATTTGGTTTTTGGGATAGGATTACACTCAACCTCAGAGAACTTACTACATGACAGCTGGGCACCACAAATTGAACCCCCTAACATTGAGCTGCCTATAACCAAGCTTAGGGGAACTCTTGAGATGGACTATTGCTCAAGCGCAGCAATTGACCCCTTTACCACATGACCAGTTAAAAGTTATCACCCTTAAGAAGGGGCTTTATAATCCGACTAAGTGCAGGACCACCCTATCCTTTTTGGGGCAAACAGGTGCTGCCCTATGCCTCATACAGTAGATGCACCTACTCCCTGGGGACTGCCATAGATTGCGACCCGGGCCTACCCACACCAATATTTTTCCTCTGATGATGCTATGATGGTGGGACTAAATGTCCTGGCTTCACGCTCCTTCCAGGGGATAGTGGGGGACAAATTGATGGCGGTCAAGGGGCGACTGCTATAGAGTACACACTGGGGACTACTTCCTCATAGTGGGTTCCATTTATACCCCCCACGAAGGCCAAGAAAAGTTCATCAGATGGGCACTGGCGGAGGTTATGTCCACTCAAGATAAGCATGTGCTGCTAGGAGGGTACCTGATTCCAGTATTTCATAATGACTTAGATAGGTCGGCACACAGGTTTGGAGGGACTGTGGCCATGTCTTCTGAAGGTGCCCAATGGTTTCTGGAGATGGGTCTTAGAGACCTTTGGTGCTAGTGTCAACCCCAGACCCGCGACTATACATTCTATTCCCATGCCCACAAGACCCATGCCCAACTTGACCTCTTCTTAGGGACCATAACAATTCAGAATCTACTCACAGATGTTAGTATAGAACCTGTCAGCCTTTCTGATCATGCAGCAGTCTCTCTTGTTCTTGGGCTCCCACCCCGGCATCAGGCATTTCGGCCATGGAGAATGAGAGAAACTCTTCTACAGAGGCCCAAAGTAGTGAGCCAAATCACTCAAGTCATCACATGCTTTCTAGACTTGAATACCACCGGATAACTCTGTCTCCCTCCTCCGAGAGGCCTTAAAAGCAGTAATACGGGGGAGTTGATAGCGATCTCCACAGCTGGTAACAAACTTTAGGAGGAAAAGAGGGAACTGCTATGCCAACAGGTGCTGGAGCTGGATCTCATACATAAAAGCACAGATGCGTCCAGTGTCTGGAAGAAATAAGAGGCAGCTAGAACTCAGCTCGCGGGATTGGACCTGGACAAGGAGGAATATGCTCTACTTAGACTCCAACACTCCTTTTACGTAGGGGAGAATAAGTGTGGGTGCATGCTGGCTAGCTGGGTTTGAGCCCAAAAGACAGGCGGCGGGAGTGAAGTCCCTCTAAACACAAAGTGGTACCAACTTTTAGGGGATGCTCCCATCACATCTGCCTTTTGCCGATTCTATGAATATCTCTACCCTCGACAAGCCCCCACAGGGGCAGAACCGGAGGCATACCTGGGAGGTGCGAGAACCGTACGGCTGACGGTAGAGCAGGCCGAATCACTAGATTGCTTGTTTAGAATAGAAGAGGTTATATCAGCCATCGCACGATTAAAGCCTCTTAAATCGCCAGGCCCTGATGAGTTCCCAGCCCTATTCTATAAAACGTTCTGCCCAATACTGGTGCCCATTTTAACTCGCCTCTTTAATGCAATCATCTGGCCCAGCTTGTTCCAACCTTCTATTATGAAGCTTCAACACTGGTTCTTCCCAAACCTGGGAAAATTCCCCAATGTTTCGAGTCTTATAGACCAATATCTCTCCTGAACATCGACATTACGCTCCGCACTAGGATATTGGCATCCTGATTGAACCCACTCATGTCAGGACTGATTGACCCCGATCAAGCGGGCTTTGTTCCACATAGGCAATGCAGTGATAATACAAAGTGAATCCTGCATCTGCTAGACAAAGCCAAGCGTTCCAAACAGGAAATCATGCTCCTGGCTATCGATGCAGAGAAAGCGTTTGACCGGGTGCACTGGCCATACTTGGAGAAGATGCTTGCTCACTTCCGCTTTGACCCTCGATTTTGATCTTGGTTCCTCAGCAACTACAGACAGCTTGAGTCAGTTGAGTCAATGGCCAGATCTTGTCCCCCTTTCTTATCTGTCAACGGACATGACAGGGATGCCCGCTGTCACCACTGCTGTTTGCCCTATATATGGATCCCTTCGCCCAACAGGTTCAGGACAACCCAAGCATCACAGGCGTCACATTTGGCAGGGAGACACATAGCCTTGCCCTCTATGCTGACAACATTATTGTGGCCCTGGACACCCCACAGGAGGTTCGACCATTCTTTATAGATGAGACAGAGGCCTTCTGCAGTGTTGCAGGCTTTCTGAATAACATCCAGAAGTCTCAGGCCCTCATTCTCTTAGGGCCAGATGTAGCAAGCCTTTTGCGCCTCGCAAACTGCAAAAAACGCAGTTTATGAGGCGCAAAAGGCCAAACGCGATGCACAACCACAAATTGTGAGTCAGTACCGACTCGCGATTTGAGGCTGCGACTCGCAAATAGGAAGGGGTGTCCCCTTCCTATTTGCGACCGCATCGCCATGCAGAGTTGCTTTGGGACCGCGAATGCGGTCGCAAACCAACTCGCAGTTACCATCCACTTAAAGTGGATGGTAACTCATTCGCAAAAGGGAAGGGGTCCCAATGGGACCCCTTCCCCTTTGTGAATGCCAATAAAAATATTTTTTCAGAGCAGACAGTGGTCCTATGGACCACTGCCTACTCTGAAAAAACCGAAACCAAATGGTTTCGGTATTTTTCTTTTTGCAGCTCGTTTTCCTTTAAGGAAAACGGGCTGCAAAAAGAAAAAAAAACTGCTTTATTCAAAAAGCAGTCACGGACATGGTGGTCTGCTGTCTCCAGCAGGCCACCATCCCTGTGAGTGCCTAGACTCGCTATGGGGTTGCAAACTGCGATCCACCTCATTAATATTCATGAGGTGGGTCTTTGCGACCCATAGCGAGTCGCAGAAGGTGTCTGAGACACCTTTCTGCATTACATTTTGCGAGTTGCAAATTGCGAGTCGCTAGTACTCGCAATTCGCAACTCGCAAAATGTTTTCTTGCTACATCTGCCCCTGAGTCTCCCCGGAGATGGTGATGTTACTGGCATGCCAGTATCCAGTACAATGGCAGCCCACTTTCATCCCATATTTGGGAATACAACTCACCCCAACTATATGCAAGATGTCATCTCTTAATTATCAGACACTCCTCCAGAGAGTCAAACGAGACTTGGCTCAGTGGAAGCTTTATCCACTTTCCTGGCTGGGCAGGATAGCTGTGTTGAAGATGACAATTCTCCAGAGAATTCCTTTTCCAGGCCCTACCGATCAAAATGCCCTAAACCAGCACAATATTGGGACGGATTCCTGAACAATATAGATACTCACCTAGCCACACAGCTTCCTCGATTTCCCGCTTATATAATCCTGGGTCTTCCCTATGCCCTTACTTACCCGCTCAAATCCTAACAAGCCGGCAGATCAGCTTGCCACTAGGTGCAGCTATCGAAAACATCCACGTACACAGGGGCACTGGCATACTCCAACTCACCTGGGGTGGCTTCTTTGATTGTGGTATGTGTTGTGTATGGAGAAGCGCAACCTGATCCTCACTGCTCAGGGAGATGCCTTTCAGGAACTCTTGCATCCATACCTGGATCTTCTCTCTAGGGAGTTCCGAGAGCTGACATGCACTACTTAAGGCTCCTATGACCCATGGATGACAATGCCCCAACACAGAACACAGGGGATGCTTCAGGTGCGCACATCAAATGATCATGTACTTTCACTTCAGATCACTAGTTTTGAGAACTCCTAGGGGGGAAAGGGAGATGGTGTTCAATGTTATACAGTAAAGTAATTCATAAGGTGATGGTTCGCCTTTTTTGGCTGTTTTGTCTAACTGTCATGTAAACATTACGTTGCTGGCAATAAAAAGATTTGAACTATAAAATGTTAATAAAAAGTTTTTAAAAGTCACTGAAGACAAGGACTGCTTAACTGGTATACCTGCTGCTATTCCAGTCATGCAATTATGAGATATAGTGTGGTATGGATTACTTGAATGCCTCTAGCTTTAAGTGCTTTTAATGGGTGTGTTCTTTCAGATCATCATAGCAAATATATACGTACTCTCTTCTGAGTCATTATTTTAGTTTTTAGTTCATCTGCCAGTGGTTAACAGAAAAGAGTGACATCAGATCATCAGCCCTAAATAGGGCAAGAGGTGTGAAGACCTTATTCCGATGGCCAGTCTTCTGTCAGACTGAGTAAGCTTTCCATCGACAGAGCCAACGGTGGCACTAGAGATGGAAAGCTGACAGTCCACCCAACTCTAAATAAGATGAGCAGATTGCAGTTCTGGCAGACACTCTAAATTGGGCCCTGTGTTTCTTTTATATTTCACACTTTGGTTTGAAAGCTGACTTGGTCATCTCCCAAGAGAAGAAATTATCATTATTTTGTTGGCTGCGGAGCTAAAGAATGACATTGGATGTGGTCATCCATATCAGTATAGGAAAGTTTGATTGATATTGCAGGGTGGAAAGAATAAAGTGGAATCATGTGACCAAGGTTATGCTAGAATCTTTAAAGCGGCTTGTGAGCTACAAGACCGCATTTGAACAATTTCTAGACACATCGACTCGTTTTATCCAAATCACGAATTTCTAGAAGCACCTTCTCCTTTTAACCAACTGTCTGTTCATTCTTAGCTAATGGACAAGTTAAGAGCCTTTTTGCTACTAGTTAATGCTCCTATAGTAAATTAAAAAGTACAACAGGGCTGGCTCACCACAAAGCAAAAAAGAGCGATGGGTGGTGTTAACACAGAAAATCCTAAATAGTTAGTCATGGCAGACCAAATAGTGGATTTTAGCCCCTACGCCAATGGACAGAACCCAGTTTGCTTTAAAGATAACGTCACCATATAAACGCAATAGACAATTAATTAGTACTTCAGCAACCACACCAAATTATTAAGCAGTTAAAGATTTATTTCTCTATATTAACAATGCTAAAGTTACGAAAATCTTTCTCAGACTCAAATGATACATACACAGAAACAACAATGACTTAATCTGCGCATGAATCTAAATTTAATCAATGCAAACACACATAATATCTCAATGGTTATTACACAAAATCATAGCAATAGGATTTGAGCAAGAGAAATTTAATAATTTTGATTTAATAAAGAAAAGACATCAATAATCCGTCCAGAAGTATCAGAATAGCACCTCACTAACCAATAATTAGCATTAACAAGCTGGGCTTCATGTGAAAAGAATTTAGGGCCAGATGTAGGAAACAGTTTGCGACTCGCAAACGGCAAAAATTGCCGTTTGCGAGTTTCGCAAACCGGAGTTTCCTATGCAGAAATGCATTTTGCGAGTCGGAACCGACTCGCAAAATGCATTTCCGACTCGCAAATAGGAAGGGGTGTTCCCTTCCTATTTGCGACTCGCAGTGGGATCGCGGTCGCAAATGGAGTCGCAGTTACCATCCACTTGAAGTGGATGGTAACCCACTCGCAAATTGGAAGGGGTCCCCATGGGACCCCTTCCCCTTTGTGAATGGACCCCAAAATATTTTTTCAGGGCAGGTAGTGGTCCAAGGGACCACTACCTGCCCTGAAAAAATTCCGAAACAAAAGGTTTCGGATTTTTTTTTAAGTGCAGCTTGTTTTCCTTTAAGGAAAACGGGCTACACTTAAAACAAAAAAAAACTGCTTTATTGACAAGCAGTCACGGACATGGAGGTCTGCTGACTACAGCAGGCCTCCATGTTAGTGAGTACCCATAGTCGATATGGGGCCGCAATTTGCGATCCACCTCATTAATATTAATGAGGTGGGTCTTTGCGACCCCATAGCGACTCGCAGACGGTGTCTGAGACACCGTTCTGCATATGGTTTTGCGACTCGGAAATTGCGAGTCGCTCGGAGTCGCAATTTCCGAGTCGCAAAACCAAGTTTTGCTACATCTGGCCCTTAGTAACACAAATTTAGAAAAACATCTTGCTAAGGAACTATCAAAACAGCAGCAGTATTATATTATCAGCAGTTGGTACCTGAAAAACAAAAGACAAACAACAATAAGAATTGTATGCAATTACCCAAACAACTAAGGTATTCAGCAACAACGTCTACTTCATCAAGGGGACTGCAACATCAGATGTCAGGATCGGAACAGGATTGGAACATGAGGGGTATGGTTTAGAATTTGGACTTTAAGATTACTAACCCTTCAAAGCATTTGTTCAGAATTGAGCAGACTACGTAAACTCAGAAAATAATAAACACCCGCATTGTCAGTAGACTAATCTGGCAAAGTTCAAAGAATAAGATCTCTGGAACTTAGGATACACGAATCAGACAGACTTAACTCCCAAATAATGAATGACGAAATGACACTGAATTAAAATTACTAAACACTCTGATTGGTTAAGAGAAATATGCTTAGGAAACTATGTCCAATCAGAACACTAATAGATATCAAAATTATATAAAATGTTAGCTCTAAGCCTTTCTATTTGCTGTTATTCCATTGACGAAACTCAAACTGATACATTTGTTATTTCTTCCTCCATTCTTCCGGTGCATCTGTAGACCCTTTGTTCAAAACTCCAATTACGTTGTCCCCGGAAAATGATTACAAAATATGGAAACATTTCTCAGGGGCCCCTAAATACACACTGATTCTGACATTTATTTTAGCAAAGAAAACAGACTCTTTTGAAAAGGCAGAATAATTTCATTAGCTTAAGTTAGCATAGAAAACAAAAAGTAGACCTCGCATATGATGGTGGCCATCAAATCTATCACAAAACTCGACTTTCCAGAAAAATTAATACACAATGGTTAATATATCAAAATATGAGTATTGTTACTTATGTGAAAAATAAACACAAAAATCTACGCTCTCACAATCCCTTCTCTGATGACTATGAATGTCATCACACAAAAACCCCAAATAAATGTATTTAACCCCTTCGCTGCCAGGCCTTTTCCCCCTCCTGTGCCAGGCCTTTTTTTGGCTATTTGGGGCAGTTCGCGCTTAGGCCCTCATAACTTTTTGTCCACATAAGCTAGCCAAGCCAAATTTGCGTCCTTTTTTTCCAACATCCTAGGGATTCTAGAGGTACCCAGACTTTGTGGGTTCCCCGGAAGGAGGCCAAGAAATTAGCCAAAATACAGTGAAAATTTCGTTTTTTTCAAAAAAATGGGAAAATGTGGCTGCAGAAGAAGGCTTGTGGTTTATTCCCTGAAAATGGCATCAACAAAGGGTTTGTGGTGCTAAAATCACCAGCTTCCCAGCTTTCAGGAACAGGCAGACTTGAATCAGAAAACCCAATTTTTCAACACAAATGTGGCATTTTACTGGGACATACCCCATTTTCAAGATTTTTTGTGATTTCAGCCTCCTTCCAGTCAGTGACAGAAATGGGGGTGAAACCAATGCGGGATCCCAGAAACCTAAACATTTCTGAAAAGTAAGCAAAATTCTAAATTCAGCAAGGGGTAATTTGTGTAGTTCCTACAAGGGTTTCCCACAGAAAATAACAACTGAAAAAGAAAAATATTGAAACTGAGGTAAAAAAACAGCAATTTTTCTCTACGTTTTACTCTGTAACTTTTTCCTGCAATGCCAGATTTTTGAAAGCAATATACCCTTACATCTGCTGGACTCTTCTGGTTGCGGGGATATATATGCTTGTAGGTTCATCAAGAACCCTAGGTACCCAGAGCCAATAAATGAGCTGCACCTTGCAGTGCGTTTTCATTCTAAACCGGGTATACAGCAATTCATTTGCTGAAATATAAAGAGTGAAAAATAGCTATCAAGAAAACCTTTGTATTTCCAAAATGGGCACAAGATAAGGTGTTGAGGAGCAGTGGTTATTTGCACATCTCTGAATTCCGGGGTGACCATACTAGCATGTGAATTACAGGGCATTTCTCAAATAGATGTCTTTTTTACACACTCTTATATTTGGAAGGAAAAAATGTGGAGAAAGACAAGGGGCAATAACACTTGTTTTGCTATTCTATTTCCCCCCAAGCCTCCCGATAAAAATGATACCTCACTTGTGTGAGTAGGCCTAGCGCCCGCGACAGGAAATGCCCCAAAACACAACGTGGACACATCCCATTTTTTGACAGAAAACAGAGGTGTTTTTTGCAAAGTGCCTACTTGTAGATTTTGGCCTCTAGCTCAGCCGGCACCTAGGGAAACCTACCAAACCTGTGCATTTTTTAAAACTAGAGACATAGTAGAATCCAAGATGGGGTGACTTGTGGGGCTCTGACCAGGTTCTGTTACCCAGAATCCTTTGCAAACCTCAAAATCTGGCTAAAAAAACAAGTTTTCCTCACATTTCGGTGACAGAAAGTTCTGGAATCTGAGAGGAGCCACAAATTTCCTTCCACCCAGCGTTCCCCCAAGTCTCCCGATAAAAATTATACCTCACTTGTGTGGGTAGGCCTAGCGCCCGTGACAGGATATGCCCCAAAACACAACGTGGACACATCACATTTTTTTAAAGAAAACAGAGGTGTTTTTTGCAAAGTGCCTACCTGTGGATTTTGGCCTCTAGCTCAGCCGGCACCTGGGGAAACCTAGCAAACCAGCGCATTTTTGAAAACTAGAAACCTAGGGAAATCCAAGATGGGGTGACTTGTGGGGCTCTGACCAGGTTCTGTTACCAAGAATCCTTTGCAAACCTCAAAATGTGGCCAAAAAAACACTTTTTCCTCTCATTTCGGTGACAGAAAGTTCTGGAATCTGAGAGGAGCCACAAATGTCCTTCCACCCAGCGTTCCCCCAAGTCTCCCGTGAAAAATGGTACCTCACTTGTGTGGGTAGGCCTAGCGCCCACGAAAGGAAATGGCCCAAAACACAACGTGGACACATCACATTTTTTCACAGAAAACAGTGCCTACCTGTGGATTTTGGCCTCTAGCTCAGTCGGCACCTGGGGAAACCTAGCAAACCAGCGCATTTTTGAAAACTAGAAACCTAGGGAAATCCAAGATGGGGTGACTTGTGGGGATCTAACCAGGTTCTGTTACCAAGAATCCTTTGCAAACCTCAAAATTTGGCCAAAAAAACACTTTTTCCTCTCATTTCGATGACAGAAAGTTCTTGAATCTGAGAGGAGCCACAAATTTCCTTCCACCCAGCGTTCCCCCAAGTCTCCCGATACAAATGGTACCTCACTTGTGTGGGTAGGCCTAGCGCCCACGAAAGGAAATGTCCTAAAACACAACGTGGACACATCACATTTTTTCACAAAAAACAGAGGTGTTTTTTGCAAAGTGCCTACCTGTGGATTTTGGCCTCTAGCTCAGCCGGCCCCAGGGGGGCAGAAATGGGCTCAAATAAATTTGCCCCCCCAACCCCTCCCCGGGAGCGACCCTTGCCTACGGGGTCGCTCCTGTTGCGTGACATTGGTGCAAAAAAAAAACCCCGGTGCCTAGCAGATTGGCGTACCAAAAATCGGCCGAGGGGGGCAGAAATGCCCTAAATACAATTTTCCCCTCCAGGGGAGCGACCCTTGTCCAAGGGGTCGCTCCCCATCTGTCAAAAAAAATAAAAAATCCCCGGTCCCTAGTTGTTTCTGCCCCCCTTGGGGGCAGATCGGCCTAATCAAAATAGGCTGATCTGCCCCCCAGGTGGGCAGAAATGGCCTAAAATAAATTTGCCCCCCAGGGGATCGACCCTTGCCAAAGGGGTCGCTCCCCTTGAGTGAAATTCACGTAAAAAAAAAAATCCCTGGTGTCTAGTGGTTTCTGTCCCCCTTGGGGGCAGATTGGCCTCATAAAAATAGGCCAATCTGCCCCCAAGGGGGGCAGAAATGGCCTAAATATAATTTACCCCTTAGGGGAGCGACCCTTGCCTAAGGGGTCACTCCCCACCTCCTAAAAAACAGAACAAAAAAAAAAGAACAAAAAAAAATGATCCCTGGTGCCTAGAGGTTTCTGCCCCCTCTGGGGGCAAAAAAGGCCTTCCAAAAAAATGCCCCCCCTGGGAGCGACCCTTGCCCAAGGGGTCGCTCCCTTATGCCACTTTCACAAATAAAAAGTAAATCCCTGGTGTCTAGTGGGCGTTTCACAGCAATCCGGCTTTTGAAACGCAGAGAGAGACTTCAAAGGGAAGGAAATAACTTTCCTTCCCTTTGAAGCCTCTCTCGGCCTCCCCCACGTGATCGGAAGAGAAATGCAAAGTATTTCTCTTCCGATCGCAAGGCCCTGTGACAAATCTGCGCGCGATCGTGCGCTGACGTCACAGGGGGGTGAGGGGGTCGGAGTGGAAGGGGAAGGGCTTCCCCTTCCATCCCTGCCTTGGGGGGGTGGGTGGGGTGCACATGGGGGTCAGTTCCTGGGTGTAGGACGAGGTGACCTCATCCAAGGCACCCGGGAACCGGTGCCTTGGACGAGGTGACCTCGTCCAAGGCACCCTAGGGGTTAAACTTTTTTAGAATTGAGTCCCTTTCACATTTTTATAGCATTTCTTTCTTCTCAAAATGTCCCTTTAAAATGTTTCCATTTGTACATGTACCCTCCTCTGATTCTTTTCAAATCTTCTTTAAATCATTTGAAACTATTTATATATTCCCCAAATTCCAATTAGACAAAACACAGAGATTGAAATCCATTTCATTAATTTTAATATAATACCCTCACCTAGGTTGCCAATCCAATTTCCCACTGAAGCAATTCCCTTGCCAGCCTTTTCTTAAATAGCAGGTTCAGTTAATTCTTTTAATTCTGTTTTATCCCTTGTTGAATTGTTAATCAAACCTCTGACTAACATAGTGTTGTCCGGTATGTTTGAGCAACAGTGACACGGACCAAGTAATTTACAAACTCCACCCTCTTTTGCTAAGAGAATGTCTAACGCAAGGTGGTTCTGAGGAGTCATAGCTCTTGTTGCAGCCAATTCAGTATCCAGGAGTAAAATAGCTCCTGAGTGTTCCATTAACATGTTATCTACAACTGTAGACAATGTCTGTACTTTTACTGAATTCAGAACAACTCCCACTGAAGGAATTATTGCTCCAAATATGTCTCCCACTATGCTAGCAGTTGATTCTCGCTTGTGTCTCATTTGTATTTCAGAAAATTTTGGAAACTTACTCAAGTCTTCGAGTTGGTACATTTTCTGAAAGACTATTCCCAAATAACATGTGCCATACCATCCTCTAGGAAGATGGTAATAAACATTTTTCCCACAGACACCAGGTACTGGGGGGTCCTGACCATTTAACGTAAAGCTCCATTAACTCCCAAACAAAAACACATGTCAATATTCACTCATTGCCACATATACTCTAGTTTGCCTACATGCAATGCATCCAAGTTCAACTTCCCTTGTTTAGTAATGTCAGTATAAGCACAATCATTTCCAGAACTTCACAAAACTAATCCCTTATCTATTTTTGCTTTAATTGTTCTTCTTCTATCCTCTGTGTTATCTAGAAACTTCTTCTGTACAGGTTTAAGTAAACAGGTTAAATTATTGCGATGTGCGAAAGCAGTCCCAAAGGTTAATGTAGGTTCAAAGAAACCCTTTACTATCTCTATGTTGTGATCCCTAGCTATCTTACTAAGCTTCTTAATAAGAGGCACAAAAGAAAACACAACATCTGTATCATATTGAATATATTCTTGGTTATAGAACTGTGTTAATAAAAGACTACAACATATAGCATAAGTAAGCGGTAAACTATGATATGCAATTCCCTCCTCAACAGAGGCTGGAATCTGTGTGCAAACTTAAACCTCTTTCATATTCATTACATCAACATATTCACACAATAAGTGATAGAAGACATTAGTAGAAATTTCTTCCTCTTCATGTAAATATTTCTTATCTATTTTAAACTACCTCTGAAAGATCAGTAATTGATTTTGAAACAGTAACAGTAGTAGGTGTAGCTATAGTATGGTTGGCTCCACTCAATTCAAAAACAATAACACTCACAATCAATAACAAACATACTATTGCACAAACAATTGCCAAACCAATACCTATACATTTACAATGACGATTCTTAGTATGTTGATTACTAACGTTTCCCATGGCCTGTAAAGAACCAAAAAGTAAAAGCAAAAACAATTACAGTTATGCAGCACAAAACAATAACAAAAAGACAAAAAATTAAAAAATCTTCAACCTGCAATCTTCAATCTTCAAGTTCAATCCCTTCTAATATTTGTTCTTTTTTTTTTTTTTTCAAAAAGTTAATTCACAATTTCAGGACCTTTTGTCAAAGTTCGGTAAAAACTGTCAAAATCAGTTTAGCAGCTTGTCAAATTAGGTTATCAAAGTCTCTTCCAGGTACTATATCAACAAAGTCTTTCCACTTTTCTTTTTCAAATTCGATTTTTCCAACAATTGTTCATTAGTTTCCTTTATGTACCAAAATATAGACCCGGAATGTCTCTGTCAAAACAAAAACTTCAAAACTCTTCTTGCCATTCATTTGTAGTTGCATATGCCCATTCAGGACCAGAATATCTCTTGTTGGCAACTCTTTTCCCTTTCAATCTTTGACCACCACTAAACTATCCTTCACTCAGATCTTCTTCTCCATTCAGCTTGTTTTTTTCCCTAATTGGTGGTACCACATGAATCTTACCTGCTTCAGATCTTTTCTCGGGCCAATTATCACCTTTTAGTGGCTTTTTTGTCAGAACTCTTTTCAAAATCAAACTCTTCTCCTTTGATGTTCCTGCAACTGGTTCAGGAGAATTCAAACCCTTTTGGTTTGGATCTCTCTCAATTCCTTTTCTCAAATCTTTTTCCACTGGGGTTAGTCACTTGTTCAGTCTCATTTATCACACCATCTGCTTCTGAGGACACCCTCCTTTGAGTAGGTCTTCTCTTGAACGGTACTCTTTCTTGTTCTCCTTGGACTGGATCTTTTAGTCTTTCACTCAAGGATGGTTCACCCTCGTCTTCCAGGATACCTTATACCTCATCTGACAAAAGGAGTGGATACTTAGTTTATAGCCTCCAGATCTTCCCTTTCTCTTGACCTGGAGTACTCTTAGGTACAGGTAATCTCAACAGCTCTTCTTCCTGCTCTGTTGGATTGTTCACTTTCAGAGTGTGGCTTGCATGCACCCAGTTCGCAAGTCCTGCACACTGTAGTCGTTATTGATATCACCTGGTAGGGCCCTTTCCACCTTGGCTCCAAGCACGACCTCCTCACATGCTTACGAATAAAGACCCAATCACCAGCTTTCAAGTTGTGTCCTTGACCTTGAGATGATTGTAGTGTAGTAGCTTCCACCTGATGAGAGAAAGATCAAACCACATCAGCTAGACCCTTGCAGTAGTCTACCAACATATCATCTATGTTGTTCACAAGTCCATTCGTAGGTATTGCTGGTAATCTCATTGCTGTACCCATGAGGATTTCATGGGGCGACCATCCTGTTTTCTTGTCAGGAGTACTTCTCATTGACATCAGAACCAACAGCAATGCATCTGGCCAGTTCAAATTTGTTGACACACACATTTTCACCAATCTGGATTTTAGAGTGCCATTCATTTGTTCTACAAGTCCTGAGGCTTCTGGGCGATAACTACAATGGAGTTTTTGCTCAATGTTTATAGCTGAACATAGCAATTTAATCACTTCATTGCTGAAGTGGCTTCTGATTCCAAAGAGACTGGGAAACGGAAACGTGGCAATAACTCTCTAAGCAGTAACTTTGCTACTGTAAGGCTATCATTTCTCCTTGTAGGATAAGCCTCAATTCAGTGACTGAGAATGCACAGAATCACCAACACGTACTTCAAACCAGCACACACAGGCATCTAAAAAAAATCCATCTGCATTCTGCTAAATGGTCCTCCCGCCATGCCAATGTGTCCCATGTTGACCACTGTCCCTTTGCCAACGTTCATTTGTTGACAAATAGTGCGCCTATTGCAAATTGCTTCGGCAACCTCTCTAAATTTTGGATTGAACCAGTACTGTTTAAATGTACGGACCACTGCATCTCTCCCTATGTGAGCTTGTCCATGGTAGTATCTAGCCATTTGTGTCAGTAGACTGTTTGGCAGACTACTTTCCCTTCTCCTGTCATCCATATATCGTCATCTCTCTGGACATATTTTAATTTGAGCCATTCTTTGCTCTCCTCTTTAGGGACATTGTCTTGAATAGCGTTTAGCTCTTCCAAGGTGTCAACAATTTGCATAGTAAAATGTGCATAGACCTCATCATTTTCAGGTAACAACTCCCAATTTCCTTTGAAGGATATGCCATTCAAGGCACAAAGCTTTACGACTTGATCTGCATATGCATTTCCCAATGCCCCGTAATCTTGTGACCTCTGATGGAAACTTCTCTGTGACCAAATCTGGCCAAAATCATGTACAATTCCAAATTCAATTGACTATCTGTGTAAATTGTCACTTTCATCTGATTCAAAATATGGCATGCTCTAGTAAGAGCTACCAATTCTGCTACTTGTGCAGAAAACACTTATTGAAGCCATGATGCTTCCAATATGCCAGTAATAGTATATACTGCTTATCCTGCCCTCAATGTGCCCACATTATCTCTCAGACAGGAACCATCAACAAAGATAATTTGATCATTTTCTTCCAGACATATATCTCTTATGTCTGCTCTGGGCTATGTGCATCACTCTGTAACTTCCAAACAATCATGTTCTGTATCATCCAATTTGTTCGAACCAATGTTCTCAATGGGGAGTAAGGTTGCTGGGTCATGCACTGTACATCTCTTAATGGAATTATTTGGAGACCCCCAAGATTGACATTTCATACCTAGTCAATCTTGAACTGGTGAGGCACTGGGTCTTGAAACGAGTAAGTAAAATCTCGATTGAATGAGGGACCATTATAGTAAGAGGATATCCCATTACTATACCCTGACTCTGAGCGATACTCTGCTTAACTGCTGCAACAGACCCATTACTATACCCTCACTCTGAGCAATACTCTGCTCAACTGCTGCAACGGATCACAAACAACCAGGTAAAGCTGCTGCGACCGGATCCAAAGTAGCTGAAATATATGCTACTGGGCGATTGACACCACCATGTGTCTGAGTCAAAACATACAAGGTACATGCATCACGTTCATGACAAAACAACAGGAAACTCTTTGTGTAGTTAGGCATACCTAAAGCTGGAGCATGACACAAACTCTCTTTCACCTCAGAATATGCTTTCATACAAGCTGCATCCAATATTATAGGATCGGAAACATCTTTATGTATCAGCTTCTGTAATGGCTTTGAAATAACTGAAACATTTGGAATCCACTGACGATAGTAACCAACCATTCCAAGAAACATCCTCACATCTTTCTGTGTACTTGGTACTTTCATCTGCAAAACTGTAGCTACTCTCTCTCTCTAAATTCTCCTGGTTCCTTTCTCAATCAGATAACATAAATATTTCACTTCTTTTTGACAATACTGTAATTTAGTAGGGCACACCTTATGTCCATTGCCTCCCAGGAAATTCAACAAAGCAATCGTATCATATTTCCACCCTTCCTTTGTCTTTGATGCGACTAACAAATCATCAATGTACTGCACTAATGTTGATTGATATGGCATTACTAATGACTCAAAATTATTTTTCAAGATCTGGTTGAAGATGGATGGTGACTCTGATAACCCTTGTAGAATTCTACACCAACAGTAGAATTTGCCCAAAAATATAAAACAAAATAGATGTCTGGTGTCCGCATGAAGAGCCATAGAACAGAATGCTTGACATAGGTCTAACACAGGAAACCATACAGCATCGCATGGGATCTGGAACATAATCACAGCTGGATTTGGAACCACTGAACAACATTTTAACACAATGTAATTTATTTTCCTCAAATCCTGTAAAAAATGAATTTTCCCCACATGGTTTTCGTAAACCCATTATTGGTGAATTACATGGGCTACTCAGCACTTCTTTGAGAATTCCCTTTTCCACAAACTGTTCTTTGAAAGGTTTTAAACCTTTGATTGCCTCAATCATAATTGGATACTGTGGAATTTGAAGGAAAACCACATCTAGCTTCACTGCTACACTGACTGGCTCCACTCCTTTAATAAACCCAGTGCCCTTTCCTGAAAGATCCCAGACTTTAGACTTAACGGTCTTCTGCAGATCAACAAGAAGATCTTTCACCTCAAAAACACTGGAAATAAACTAATCAAAGGAGCTTCTTCAATTTCTATCTCATCAAAAGTAATCAAAGGTAATTCCTCAGACACTAACTCATTGCTGACAGTATGTGTCAGGTTTTCATCATCTTCACTGTTTGTCTGAATCTCAATTCTCTCATCTGAACAGGTAATCGAACATCTTGTTTTGCATAATAAATCTCTCCCAAGTAGTGACACTGAACATGAATCACAAACCTCAAACTTGTGTAACCCTTTAAAATGACCAATTTTAACCAAAACTGGCTCTGTAATGGGGTTCGTCAAATGTTTATTTGCAACACCCACATTCTGAATAATTTTCCCTGATAATCTGCAGATCTCACTGTTGAGCGTGTAGCTCCTCTATCAACCAGAAAAGAAACTCTGAGACCATGCACTTTTCTCTTGACATAAGGATCTTTCTGATCCACTTCTAATGAAGCAGCCATCACAGACTCCTCCTCATCTAAACTATCCGACAGCCATACATTGTTTATTCAATTCTCACTATGTAAGGGATACTGTTGTACTGCATTAGTACAATAACTCTGATTTATTTTCTGACCCATGACCACTTGAGAAAGCATCACTTGTTGCTGATCCATAGAACTCTGTGGTATCTGTAATTGTCTAGGTATTTGAAATTGTTGTGCAGGCACCATCTGCACTTATGACTGCATCTGCTGCAACTGAGGTATCTGTACTTATTGTACTTGTGGCTGTACACTTTGTACCTGTTGCATGGGCTGTAAAAGTTGAAAACCCTGCATCGGATTTACACTATTCTGGGAATTTTGAATTTGTCCCCTCATTTTTGGTCCTGTCATATTCAGGGAAAGCATTGACACCATTCATTTGTTGAACAACATTCCCTTGATTCACCATTGGACACTGTCTATTCCAATGCCCGATTCCTCCGCAAACATGACAAGGTAACATTCTTTTTCCCTGCAGCCCTCCTTGCATCATCACAGAATTCAAATCTACACCTTGATCAACATTCAGAAGTGTCATTCCACCATTACTTCTACCTCTGCCTCCATTCTGAAACATTCCCTGATTCTGGAACATACCATTTCCCTGTTGCTGTTGAGGCTGAAAACTCCTCTGAATCCCTGCCTGTGCAGCTTTAACCTGCATCACCGTTGCTTTCTCCTTCAACTTTTTCTGTTTCAATTCAGTCTCATTACTACAGTATTTCGCATACTGTAACTCCTCACCAATCGGCTTTGCTTGCCAGCAAATCAAATGATTCCTAATCACCTGGCTAATTTCTGGCCTCAAGCCTTCAACAAACCTGAACACCAAATGAATCATGTCTTTCGGTTCAATTGTTTCTGTACCACTGTAATGTTTAAATTCTTTTTAAAACTTCTCATAGTACGCATGAATTGATTCTTTCACCTCTTGAGTTGTCCTATCTATGCATTGCCAATTAGTATTGTTCCACGAAACTCTCGTTTTCAGGAGCTCAATGAACTTATAGTAATACTTCATCACTTCAGGAGCTGGTGTACCTGTTGTTGAATCTCTTTTCAGCTCACTTGTTGGCCAATCTACACTCTTTTTACATTCTATACACAAATCTGCTGGAACCACAACCCCTAAAAGAGTGTTTAAATCTTGACACAGACATTTTACAAGTTTCACAAACCTATATGTCTGCTGGTACCATTCCACTGGTTTCGCCCTCAACCTCTATTGTAAATGATAAAATGTCACTCCTGCTCCAAGGGACATGAACAAAATCCCCCCTAGGAATCTCTCTCATGGGTAAAATGTTTACTGGCTCTTTAATCCATGATACATCTACAAGAGGAGTATCTGAACCTTTGCTCGGTCTTTCTCTCTTCTTGACCCATCTGCCTTCCCATTTATCTAAGGCTCTCCAAATTTGCACTTTCTCAAGTAATTCTCTTAGATGTGTTTTCATCCCCTTGGCCTCATGTGTTTAAAATCTTCGGCTTCAAAATTTAATCTATAACTTCTCTTTAGGTGTTTCATTTTCATAAGGTCTATTTCATATTTGTCTGCTAATTGTTGTAATTGCTGATGCACTTCTGTTGCTCCCTCTGTGATTAATGGACACACATATCTCAACTGGGTTTCACTATAGGAATCAAGTCTATTTATTCCCATTGTTCCTTCCAGAAGCTCACACGCTTCCATAGATAATTTTCTTTTATTTATGTACTCCTTTCCCTTGAGCTGACTCTCAGGAACACTTTTAGACTGACTCTCTGGATTGTTTGAAGCACTCAAATCTTCTAAACTCTTTGCTAATTGCTGTGCAGTCATATTTTGTAATGAAATATTACCAGGTTGTACACTCGGTAACCGCTGTTGCATTGGGCTCACATGTTGAGGCATTAACATTTTAAACACAGAACCATTTTCCAATCCATTCATTTCAGAAGATCTAATTGGAGTTAAATCCAATAATGACCCTGATACATTTAGAGTCTGTCCCACAGGTGACATTTACCTAATGTCTTCATTCTGATTTTGAACTCTCTGATTTTCTGTGTTCTTTTTATTCTGAGCATATAAAGGCACAAGTGGACCAAATGTAATTGGTACTGATACTGCATCTGGGCTACTGGTTTCGACATTCTGAGCATCCTATACTCCTGCCTTCTCCATTTGAGGCACTAACACTGGAGTAGGCTCTGTTTGAATCAATCTCAGCTCCTGTAAATTCTGATCTGAAGGTACTACTAGCTTAGCAGTAGTGTTCACAATTGGAACATCTGGATAAATCCCAGGAATATTAGTCTTAGGCAACTGTCTATTGTCAGTTGACTCATTAAGACTAGTCTGCATTGGTCTAAAGGACTAGTCTGAACTGAACTCTGATTCACGGATGGATTAACCTGTACGGAACTCCCAGTCATGTTCTGGTTACTCTGTACTGTATTCTGAGTCACTGTAACTGGTATTGGTGCAGTAAGATTAATACCTGCTGTACCCAATCCTTCTTGAACCACAGAAGGTGGCAGACAATTTCTCAACATCTATGTAATAAACTCATCTTCGTCCGATTCATCATCATTAATCAGAAACTCTTTAGGCTCTTTTGATGTCTGCTCTTCCACTGTTGAAGAACTCTTTTTAGATTTCTTTTAAACCTTCTCATTCTCTTCAGTCATTGCAGGAAACAATCTAACACCTTGTAAGGTATTGTGTCTCCACTGTCTCTGTTCCCTGTCCCATCTAGCTTCTGCTAGTGATTGTTCTGCTGTCCTCATTTTCCTCTCAAGTTGCAAGTGATTGTTGCTGTCTAGCTACTAGCTCCTCAATCGTTGAAGCTTCAAACTGAGCTTGTCTCGGTGGAGGTCTCAGACCATACATCACCTATCTCAAATTCTCCAAAATTCTTAAATGAAATGTACCATTTTCGGGAAACGTTAAACAACCTTCCTTCTTTGTGATCATAACCCAATGTTTTAACCAAAGACATGCTCTGGTACCTTTCTCTTCAATTACGATATATGCTGGAGTACCTTCTGGCGGACAAATTGCTCCTTGCCTAGCCAGAATATATTCATCTCCGCTAAGAGCACTTTTTCAAGCTTTGAAAAATTTCATTTTCACAACTTTATTTCAAAAGAATCAATAATCGGGAAGTGACTACAATCCCACAATCCACTTCGTAACCTTTCTTGACCAATTGTGCTTCACGGTTGTCCATCAATCCGTGCGTGACCATTCTCACTAACCAACCTATCCCAGCGCTGCACAAAAATGACATCATAGTCACACACAATGGCTGACAAAGTCTTGCGGCTTGTCCTCCTCAGCTCAAAAACACTCATAACTAATGCAAATTAATTGCGAGCACTTCTTCAAAACCATTAATAAAACAAATGTGTCTATTTACTACAGGAAAGGTAACACAATCGCTTCAGGAACCTTACGAATTTCACTAACAGTTTCTGATCTTGCAGCTATTCTTCTACTCAGTTCCCCAGATTCGCAAGTAAAACTCATCCTGCAAATTTCACTCTCAACTGATCAATGGATACTGTTCTGGTGCACATAAAACTTGCGACACCTCTGTCGAAAATTTCAAACACTCAAATTAACTTGCAAACTTGCCTTACTAACCATGCCCAATTGGTCTACTAAATAGACAAATTACAACATAAATCAAGTGTCTCCATACACTTTTAATATACTCCGGAGTCTTAGACCTACTCTGTGAGGTCCATCCTACCAACAACAACGTGGACAATTTTCCTGAGCACCAATCGCTACACACATGTGAAGATCCCCAACTTCCCTACTCTCACAGTTTAGAGTGCGCCAACTCTTTTTCTAACATCATTTTTACTTCTGGAGTATGCCTACCCCCTAAAATCTCACAAACAACTCAATCAACTGCAAATTAGCTTAAGCTGTGCAAGCGCGTATTCTATCTCACTCAATTTAACAACAGAACGCTGAGAACATACCCTACCATCCTAGGAACACTCCAAGGACCGGGGAAAGTCACTTTAGGCACTCAGCAATTTATTTTACCAACATTGTACAACATCTTCAAATAATGCACTAATCAAAAGAAAACTAATTCATTCACTACTTATGATGCAATTATAACGTCACTTAAAGAAACAGTAAACCGAACTCTGCTACCAAAACTGCTAACGCAGAAAATCCTAACTATTTAGTCATGACAGACCAGATAGCGGATTTTATCCCCTAGGCCAACGGACCAAACCCAGTTGCTTTAAAGATAATGTCACAAGATAAATGCCATAGACAATTAATTAGTACTCCAATAGACACACCATTACTTAAGAAGTTAAAGATTTATTTCCCTATATTAACAATGCTAAAGTCATGAAAATCATTCTCAAATGATACATATACAGAAACAACAATGGCTGAATTAATCTGTGCATGGGTCTAAGTTTAATCAATGCAAACATAATATCTCAATGGTTATTACACAAAACCAGAGCAATAGAGTTTGAGCAAGAGAAATTGAATACATTTGATTTAATAAAGAAAAGACATCAATAATCCATCCAGAATTATGAGAATAGTACCTCACTAACCACTAATTAGCATTAACAAGTCGGGCTTCATGTAAAAAGAATTTAGTAACACAGATTTAGAAAAACATCTAGCTAAGGAACTATCAAAATAGCAGCAGTATTATATTATCATCAGTTGGTACCTGAAAAACAAAAGACAAACAACAATATGCATTTCATACAATTACCCAATCACTAAGATATTCAGCAACAATGTCTACTTCATCAAGGGGACAGCAACATCAGACATCAGGATCGGAACAGGATCGGACCATGAGGGCTATGGTTTAGAATTTAGACTTTACGATTACAAAACCATCAAAGCATTTTTTCAGTATTGAACAGACTAAGGGGTCATTCTGACCCTGGCGGTCATCGACCGCCAGGGTCGACGACCACGGAAGCACCGCCAACAGGCTGGCGGTGCTTCCTTGCCGCGGTCGCCCAGCCGGGTCTGGCGGTTTCCCGCCAGATTACCCCCGGCTGGGAGAATCCTCCATGGCGGCGCTGCTTGCAGCGCCGCCATGGGGATTCCGACCCCCTTCCCGCCAGCCTGTTTCTGGCGGTTTTCACCCTAACAGGGCCCCAGAAAGACTTTCACTGTCTGCATTGCAGACAGTGAAAATCGCGACGGGTGCAACTGCACCCGTCGCACCCCTGCAACTCCGCCGGCTCCATTAGGAGCCGGCTTCATTGTTGCAGGGCCTTTCCCTCTGGGCCGGTGGGCGCTCCTTTGGCGGGTGCCCGCCGGCCCAGCGGGAAAGCCAGAATGGCCTCCGCGCTCTTTTGACCGCGGAGCGGCCAAGTGCCGGTTCCCGTTTGGCTGGCGGCTACTGCCGCCAGCCAAACTCGGAATGAGGGCCTAAGTAAACTCAGAAAATAATAAACACCAGCATTGTCAGTAGACTAATCTGGCAAAGTTCGAAGAATAAGATCTCTGGAACGTACAATACATGAATCAGACAGACTGAATAATTAATGACGAAATGACACCAAATTAAGCTTACTAAACACTGTGATTGGTTAAGAGAAATATGCTGAGAAAACTATGTCCAATCAGGACACTAACAGATATCAAAATTATATTAAAAATGTTAGCTCTAAGGATTTCTGCTTGCTGTTATTCCATTGCCGAAACTCAAACTAATACATTTGTTACTTCTTCTTCTGTTTTTCCGTTGTATCTGTAGACCCTTTGTTCAAAGCTCCAATTACGTCGTCCCCAGATAATGATTACAAAATATGGAAACATTTTTCATCACACCACTCTTTTCCTTTGAGGAAAGAACATAGGTTAGAAACATAACTACACGCAAAATATAGAAATACAATGAATGAAGTCTGTTAGTCCAGGGAGATGCAGCTAGAAAACAAAATACATTAGAAACATTTATTCAGATAACATTCTACAGTGACCTTGCATCTGCTTTTGCTTTAGTCCAGCAGGGGCCACTAAATACACACTAATTCTGACATTTATTTTAGCAAAGAAAACACTCTCTTTTGAAAAGACATAGGGTGTCCTCATGACCCCGGCGGTTGGTGATAATGTGGCGGTAGAACCGCCAACAGGCTGGTGGTACATACCGCCACATTATGACATTGGCGGGTTGGCTGCAGCCAACCCACCAATATACCATTCTGACCACCATGGCGGTAGCAACCACCGTGCCGAAGATAACAATCTCCAGCCCTGCGGCTGCTATTATACCACCGGTGGCATTTTGATCCTGCCTACCATCATGGTTTTCGTGGCGGTCGCAACGCCACAAAAACCATGGAGGTAGGCCCTACCAGTGACAGGGAATTCCTTCCCTGTCACTGGTAGGAGGCTCACCCAACCCCCAAACACTCCCCAGATGCCCCCCACCCCTCTCCATCCACGCTCCCCCCTTCCAATTCCCCAACCCCTCATCCACGCACACTTGCAGCCATTCACCATGTATACACACACTAACTCACACAGGCATACACGCATTAATTCATGCATGTATCCATTCATTTTCGCACACATCCGTACACCCATTCACACTGACACGCAGACCTGCATTCACATTTCCATTCAGACACGCATTTCCACTCATGCATGCACCCACGCAAACAACACTACACACACAGTTGCATTCACGCACACACTCACACATTCATGCACACAACACCACACACACACAACACCCCCTACCCCACTCCCCTATCGGAAGCCCAACTTACCTGCATCCAGGGAGACTTCCGGCAGGGAACAGGACGGGGTGCTGCTACCGCCAGCAGTGCCCGCCAGCAGAACACAGCCAGGCCGTATTATTTGTCATAATATAGCTGGCGGCGGTCTACTGGCATGGCACTGCCGGTGGTAGCAGCGTTACCTTAACACCATCCGCCAGTATGGCCACAGCCGGATTTCTGCCCTTCTCGTGGCTGAAATCCGGCTGTGGTCATAATTTGGCAGACGTATGTTAGCCGCAGCAACAGTCTTTTGGCGGCCGTCGCTGCGGCGGTAGGTGGCATTTAGTTAGGTGCTATTCTCTGTTGGCGCATGTACGATGTATTACACTTTCACACGTTAAGCGGAAATGTCTGTTACACGCCACTATAACATACTCACCTGGAATGTCTAGGGTATGGGATCCACACATAAACAACATAGAATATTTGTCCAACTACAACACTGACAAACACATGCAGTATGCCTACAGAAGACTCACCTCACAACTCATGAAGCCCTGAAGTTGTGTGAAAAATGGAGAGTTCCATAGCACATATTCTGCCTTTGCGCAAAGGGCTGTTGTGTAGATCCGCCCTGGGGTCCCATTTATGGCCCAAGATACTAGGATTGATGCGCATGATGATACACTCTCCTCTTGGGTACTCTGGATGGGATGCCTGTGGGGCTAGGAAGCATATATGCCCTGAATACGGAACAGGATACATTCCTGGCACACTTATCCATGGTTGTAGTGGATCGGACGCAATATCCCTGGATCCTGGGTGGGGTCTTTAAGGCAGTCCTTGATGTGGACCTAGATTTCTTGCACCACCCCGTTGCCGGGCACCAATTCGGTCCAACAAGCTAAAGCCTGACAGCGTTGGGTACATGGTTGGATATTATCAGATGTCTGGCATAACCGTAGTGCGGGCATGAGCAAATATTGATTTTTCTCTCCCCCACATGCACTATATGTGCCACTTGACTAAATCCTATGCACCACCTAACTCTAAAACCACATTACACACTCAATGTACCTAAGGAAAACCTTATCTGATCATAACCCCTTAGAGATGACACTGTCCTGGGGTTGTGTGCCGACACCGATATCTACATGGCACATACAGCCATGGCTTTTGGAGGATGGAGCATTCCTAGACACCCTGACAACCATAATAGATACTTACTTTGCAGAAAACTCTATTATGGGATCTTGTACATTAGTGGAGTAGGAGGCATTTAAGTGGTGATAAAAGGGACATCTATAGGCTTGACCGTGATTGCCCGTCAGGCGGTCCTCCGTGAACTTCCATGCATCGAGGACAGCTTTGGCCAACTCAAAGGGGCGGCAGCAGGGGACGTGTTGCATTCCTCGAAGTTAGAAGCAGCAAGAATTAATCATTCGGAGTTCCTCAAGGTCCTGTATGTCATAGAATATAGCGCATACGTTCACAAATCGCATACAAAGGCAGACAAATGATCAGAGCGTCACCCCCACCCACTCCTATCTTTCATGTTACCATCCCACAGATGCCCAACACAAATACACAACTAGAAATAAATACAGCGTTCTGCGATTTATATGTGGACATGTACTCGGCTCCTCCTTTGGCCAGCTCCCCGGCGATCCACTCTTTCTTACAGGGACTGACACTGATACAAGCCACGGACATAGAGACCCTCAGGTCCCCACTCACTACTGATGAAATCCACGAGACCTAGCACCCAATAAAACTCCGGGAACAGGTGGCCTCTCTGTTGAATTGTATACTACTTACACTAGTCACCTGGTACTGCAATTGGAACGGTTAAATAAGACCTTCTTGGAAGAGGGCACACTACCCCATACTACCAGACAGGCCTTGTAACCTCTATATTTAAACCCGGCAAAGTTTCAACAACATGTCATCCTATAGACCACTTTTGTTACTAAATAGTGAGTGCAAGTTCTTGAGTAAGGTCTTGGCGCGCAGGCTTCTCCCTACTCCCTAAAATTATAAATGTGAACCGATGTGGATTTGACACCAACTGGAATACCTCCCTTGATATACACGGACTACAATACATCATGGACGCTGCTCAGGGTCAGTATCCAGGGGCTGGCTGGCTCTCCTTAGACCTCCATAAATCTTTTGATACACTGGCATGGGACTACATGTTTGTAACCCTTGATAGATTTGGGATCCCTCCACATTGCATATGGTGGGTAAAACTAATTTATACCTCTCCCACAGTGAGGCACAAACCTGCCTACATATTTTGGATTCCTACCCCATATTTTTTGGCACAAGAGAGGGTTGCCCACTGTCCCTATTATTAATTGTCGTAGCTCTGGAAACAATAGCACGCAAATTAGGCAGAGAGGCTTGGGATTGCGGGATACCTATAGGGCCCATGACTCTTACAATATCCCTATATGCTGATGACATGATACTGTATTTGAGGGAACTCCTTATGAACCTATCTGCAGTTCCTCAGATATTTTCTGATTTTGTGATACTTTCAGGACTTTGCATCAACATTAATAAGTAATATGCTTTCTCATTCGAGGATACATATGTTGGACTGACCATACCCTTTGAAGACGCGGCCATACCAGTAGCGCCCACTACATTCTGATACTTAGGGATGAAGGTTCATAGAGTGCAGATGGATCTAACAGAAGGGAATCTACAGAAGGTGATTACATCCTTTAGGACACAATTTAATTTCTGGATCACCCTACCATTGTCATTGGTGGGTCGGCTGGCACTAATCGAAATGGTGATGGTGCTGCTCCTACTTTATTATTTTGTGAACCTACCAGTGGTGATCCCGGACCATTTTTTCAATTCATTAAATACCCTCATGATAGACCTGGTTTGGGGCAATGGTAGGTGAAGGGTCAGCCTCTGACAAATTACAGTTGCCTTCTGACAGGGGAGGGATGGGTGCACCAGGCTTCAAATCCTATTGCCTAGCGGGGCAGTTTCAGTGGCTCTCCTCCTGGCTAGCAGGACACAACCTCCAAGAAATTGGCCACACAAAGCTATGTTAGACCAAGGCATGCTATATAGCATGATCTGCCCCAGCTCCCTCATTACCCTATCAGCTCCTCCATTGCTGCACCACGCTCTCACAGACTGGAAAGTGACCATACAATACATTGCATCCACAACATCGTATGCCCCAAACAAACCCCTATTGAGACTCCCCTCATCAGCAGGTATATTTACGATGACACAACTGCACTCCTGAGAGCAAGGCGGGGATGCAGCAGCTGGGGAATTATTTGGAAACAACCCCCTATTGAGCCATACAGATGTTATTAACACCCAGAGCCTGCCGGACTCCTTGTTTCTGAAACATGCTAGTATTACACAATATGTCAAACAGCACTGGGCTCCTGAAGGTACAGAACCACCTACACACAAATTTGTACAGGCAATGCATACCAAGGGCCACGGTAGATACCTGATCCGCTTGCTGTATCGAGGTCCCCAAGACCATATATCGATCTTACTAACCCCCCTACGAGTCAAATGGGAGGAGGATCTGGGCTAGGAGCTTCGAGACAAGGAATAGGCCTTCCTCTTTGAATACCCCAAGAGAGAGAAGATCCTGCAAATCTCAGTTCAAATTTAGTCAATACTCCCTATTGCACCGAGCATGCCTCACACCACATAGGCTTCAATCAATGTTCCCTTCGGTGTCTACTGCATGCCCAGATGCTACTTGAACACATATGTTGTGGACCTACCCTGTGTTATCCTTCTACTGGGCACAGATCCTACCACACTAACAGAAGCAGCTGAGAGAGACACATTGCAATCATTAGAAAATTGCATTTTGGGGCTGTTTCCCCGACCCAAGGGTGCTAAGGTGAAGCCGCGTTTTGCATACTTGGCTCTACTACGGGCTAAACGACTCTTGAATAGGCAATGGAAATATGCAGTAGCATCTTCCGTGTCTCAGTGGAGGGAGGAAGTGGAAAGGTGGGAATTAGCGGAGAGCGATTCTAATCAGAGAGGAATATAGAGGACTGCATAGAAAACCAATAGTTATTGAATGGTAGGCATTACTGGAATCCATTAAAGCTCAAAAGACTAATGACAACTGACTTTTAACCACACGGGCACAGCCCTGGAGCTCTGACTCTGCCGCATCTCATAAGGTGAGCGAAGAGGAGCCTTTGGAGATGCATAGAATATAATCAGATTTTTATTTCGGCAGACGGGATGGATATCCATCACCGTTGTGACGGAGTAAATCATCTGCCAAGATTCAATCAGGCCCTAAGTCTAATACTTTACTTGCTGCACTAAGATGTATGTATATAGGAGAGATGTCTAGCTGAAGGTGGGTTAAGGGGAATTACAACCTTCAGATTAGGGGTTTTAACAGATTTAGGTTAAAGAAGTCACATATGGTGATGTGTTAATCTCTTACACCAGCATTCCTACTTCTAAGATTGTATATCATATGTTGTCATTATCACGCTTTGTGGTATGGAGAATTGATTTGATATCTTAGCCTCTCCTAAATGTGCAGAAATGTCTGTACCTTTATTTTCCCATAATGATGGAAAATAAATAAAGTTTGTTAAAAAAAGAAAACTGACTGTCACACGCACTATTAGACACTATAAGACACCCATGGACATATGCGGACACCTATATAGAACCATCCATAGGAAGTTTGCAGTAGTGGGACCATTATACAAAATGTATATGATTAAAAATCAATGATATTCTCTAAAAATGTAAAGTTGAAGAGAAGTTGAGGGTGACCAGGTCTGCATAGCGACTGCAGCACGAAACCTAAAACGACCATAAATTCCCAAGGTAAGCTACTACTTTGACGTAACCTCTCATCCTCTATTCTAAAATACCCCTAACTCTCACCCCAACATCACTTCTGAGTGGAAATGTGATGGTAAATGAGGAACTGAGTGAATAGGAGTATGGTTTGTCGGGGATAATTGGGGTGCATTTGAAAATCTGAGCATGTATATGTTCAGCGAACTGGGCTTTTATTATACTGAGCTCTTTTGTGCAATTCGGTCCATCTGAGGTCTTCTGCATTGTAAAATGTGATTACATTTAGCTCTCTGGTTTCCAGGTGTGGGCTTCCTTCACATTCTTTCAGCACATAGACTTTTCCTGTGACCACTAACTAGAGAATTATAGTAATGTGTACTTTTTTGGATGATTTAAAACTTGTGGGAGGAGGGACACGATCAACTAAGCGCAAGGGCTCGCCGTGGTAAGACTCTTGCAAATGCAAATGCAAGGGAGGATCTGCGTCTAGAATTGCCTCTGCTCCACAGAGGTAATACATTTGGTGAAAACAACTTGGTCTATATTTTTAAGGTTTATGAAGTTTTTTAGCCTTTTTCCTGGATGCTTTAGTTGAAAAAGTGGCTGTGCAGATGAAGGACAGATTCTGGGGTATCAGTATTTTTCTGTCTCGTAATGATCAGTCCAGCATAGAGTCTTTATATTGAGTTGGGTTTTGGCAATATTGAAGAAGGCCTTGACCAAACAGGAAGGCTTTGGGTTGGGGTGAGGCCTTACATTACGGATATAATATTGGAAGCTGAATTCTCCTATGAATGTAGTCTCCAGAGAGGGGTGGACAACTTGGCCAGAGGTGAACTTAATCCAGTACCTAATGAGTGAATTATTTCTATCAGGACAGTGTGTAGCTTCGTGGGCTCATTTGAATATGTAGAGAACTCAGCTGTAAGGTGTTCACATGAGGAGAAGAGATTTGGCCTGGCAACACCCCTGCCTCTTTGAACTTTTTATTGAGCATATTGAACCCAATACAACAAAACAAAAGCAACATTTGCACCCCCCGCCCCCCAACAGGTGCCGTGGTATCAATTTGCTAACATACAGAATAACAGTGTCACCGCTATGTGTCATTCTTAGACATTTCTATTTTTCAAGTAGTGTGGTGTCAAATAGAGGCTGCAAAGAATCAGTACAAGAGGTCTTGGTGAGAGCCAGCATGCCAATGTGTTTATTATAGAATATTGTTAATAAGACAGCTAAGCCAGCAGCTGTAGATCAGCAGGTTATCAGGGCGCGTTTGTGATAGATACTTTTCTAAAGTTAGCGCTTAGTTTAAAATAAAATCTATTCACTTACATTAGCAAGACAAACAGGTTTGTGATTCTTCCTGGCCTTTGATTTGTGTGTATCAGCCCAGTCCTCACCAGTTCCTCTTAATAGCCTAGTGAATGTGAATACTGCTTTGGTTTAGGGGATCTAAAGTTCAAAGAAGGTATGGCTTCTGCATGTTTTGGTTCCACGTTATAGATGGGTGCTCATTATCTGCAAAGCCAGTAGCCTTTATAGATCACTTCACAAAGGAGTAAGCACTGTAATTGCTCTAAAATGACTGTGATATGAATGGTTTGACTCACATTTATGACTACAAATCACCATTTTTCTGACAGTCAAACACATACGACACGCACACTCATAAATACACACAAATGCACACACATACACACATCTCTGAGCAAACTTTCAACAGAATTAGTTATTCCATTGAGGTTGAAGTCCTCTGCACCTTATGTCTAGCCCAAGCTATAAATGTTGTTCATATGCACCGTGGTCATAAAAACACGGAAGACTTATTGAACTGCTCTGCTATTGTAGCCTGTGACCTGTAGAATACACTCAGATCTCTGGAGCAGAGATACAGTGACTTAAATCAGTCAAGTACACGTTAATAAAATGGTCAAAGTGCGCCAGCTTCTCAGTGTCAAATTAACTTGATTGCTTGATAGTTTTTCACCCACTATGCTACTCTAGACAAAGGTTTGCCTTATGCAGATCAGTACTGTCCAGGCTCCTATTGGGAACAGTCCACCCTGACATGACAGACGCGGCCCCTTCCAGAAGGTACCACAAGCAACCTCAATCAGTTCTCACAGTTCTGTCTGGACTATTCCTATTGAGGGAGGGTCATAACTGATTTGCATATGACTGGATCTAAACTGAGGTGGCATAGCTGACGAAGGAAGAAGTGGGTTGGGTCGCTACCCTGTCAGGTAACTGTTTTCTCCACGGGAGCAGAGGTGACACAACTTCCCAATGCCCTATTATCAGTTAAACCTGCCTAGATTACGGCAAGATGTCACCAATAAGGGTGAAGGGGATTAGCACAGAAAAGAGGCAACTCCTGAGCTGTAGGTATACTCTCATAGCAAGTTCACTCCAAATGTTCGTATTGTTGGATACACTGTTGGTGTGGTGTCAGAGGAGAGTACCTAATGTACAGAAGAGAAGGACAAAATACAATGTAGCACAGTATTAACACTATACTATAGGAAACTATAAGATACGTTCAACAAAACCTTTCATATACCTAACTGCTTGGAGTTAATTGCCCCTCTTCAATACATTTGTAAGTACATACAATATAGTTCTTATGGTAAGTTCTTCAATTAGAAATTCATAACTCTGTGCACTTCTGTAGGGCTGTAATATATATATATATATATATATATATATATATATATATATATGTGTGTGTGTGTACATATATCTAAATATATATATACACATACATACACAATTTATATACATATATATATATATATTATATATATATATATATATATATATATATATATATACTCTTAAACACAGCCTCTACGGAATGACTCTTGAAAGTAGGCCTAGAAATTACAATTCACAAGCAATTAGAGGTTTAGTTAGTTCAATACCTCTAACTATCCGAATGGAGAGTTATCACCTTTTCGTTGAAATGAATTATCTCTGAAGATCCCTGGACTTCTATTCAGCAGATGAAACACGCAAGAAAAGGGACAGGGAAAAAAAGGATAGAAAGAGAAAGGGTGAGGAGAGACGCCAGGGAGGAAACTACTGGAAGGGGCCGATGAAACGATGCACAGGTGATTGAGATTGAGATATTTGTCCAAATATTCCTTCAAATATTTATTTTCTGCTTCTGTCAGGGCGTGAATCTGACTACATGGGAGAACATCTCCAAGTTCCAAATCAATGACACAATCGTATGGACGATGTGGGGGAAGCCTTTCTGCTTTGCTTTCATTAAAGGCATCCTGAAAATCCTTATATTCTGGAGGTATCTCTATCAGAACTATCAGAATGGAGAGTTATCACCTTTATTTTCATCTAAATTGTCTCTGAAGATCACTGGACTTCTATTCAGCAGAAGAAACGTGCAAGAAGAGGGACAGGGGATGAAAGGATAGAAAGAGAAAGGGTGAGGAGAGATGCCCTGGAGGAAACTACCAGAAGGGGCCAACAAAATGACACTTATCTGCTCCGATGCAAATTGTCCTACTGTCTTTCATGACAAACTTCTCAAGCGGGTTGAAGATTCCACTGAAATCTTGGTAGGCAACAGATTCAACGTTGGAGCGCGCACCAGGTCAGTTAGGAAGTGCTGAGCTCAACAGCTCTCTAAGAGTTGACCTGAGCAGACAGACACACTTCACCCAAGACTTCCAGAGTGCAGACTCAGGGTGGAGCGGCTAATCAAAGAGGAGATGCTACTCCTACTGTATGCCACTGAAAATACTTCACAGTTCAGGACAAGAACATACTTAGAACTGAGGCGACAAACAGAGACACTAGTCTCTTCAAGATTCTTGCTGAAGTGTGCAGAGAGGAGCTTGCCCACCAATTCACTTAAGAAAATTCTCGCAAGAATTCTTGAAGACACTAAAAATACTTCACAGTTCAGAACAAGAACATACTTAGAACTGAGGCGACAAACGGAGACACTAGTCTCTTCAAGATTCTTACTGAAGTGTGCAGAGAGGAGCTTGCGCACCAATTAACTTAAGAAAATTCTTGCAAGAATTCTTGAAGACATTGGGCTTTTTCTACTAAAGTGGCAGCCATCTTAGAGTGTACTTCAACTGATTAGAATTCTACAATTTTCCAATGATTGATCATTGGACGCTTAGTAAACACTCTAATCTTTGGCCCAAGGCTAATAAGCGAAACACAAGTCTGATTCCTGACATACCCCAAGCAGTTGTCAGTGGTTAATTTATTGCAAGCATTGCTCCTATAACCTGTGGTGCATTTGACATAACACCCCAAGAGTCATGTGTATGCCCGTACATGGGTCCTGTGCTCACTGTGCCACCTTAACCAAGCTACATGCAACTGACGAGCCCCAGTCAGGGGGAGAATCTGTTTTGGTTTGCTTGTGTTCTGGTTCAGATAGGGCCTGACCTGGCAGTTTAGGCTGGACTGTTCCCATTAGCGCATGGTCTACACTGATTTGTCTATGACCAAAACCAAACTGAGGTGGCATGTTAAGCAAAGGAAAGATGGGTTGGGATGCTACCGCGAGCAATTGCCAGAGGTTATACTTATTGCAAGCATTCCTTCAACACTTTTGTGTGTTTGCTTTAGCCATAAATTCCAGCCACTCCAGCTTTTTTGAAGGCGTGTTACATCAAGGGTGCTAACAAGGTTGTTATCAATGCACCACCCTCCCCCACCTATGTACCACAGTTCCAGCAAAATCTCCATCTGGCTGATATCTTCTCCTGGTACCAGGCCATAGATTTTACCCCACTGTGAACGAGACAGCGCACCTGCTATTTCATTGCCAATTTCAGGCACATGGCTTGCCCTACTCTCAATGCTCTAATGGAAGCTGCCCATCACAAAAACCCACAGCAAAAGCAAAACCCTGATGTACTTTGCCGACTGAATGCTAACTACCTTAAGCACAGATATATTGTCAAAATTAATAGTAAGCTTTTTATTTTTTAAATACCTGTCCAAAAGGACCAGTGCTACCCACAGTGGTAAAAACTCCAGGAAGGGTATTCTCCTCCCCTCCTGCCTCCACGCCTCCGTCACCAACTTTCCTTGCCCGAATAAACCAAAATCACCTCCTCCTGTATTGCTCCATTTCACCCCCTTTCCAAGATCCCACAAGGTAATGTCTTTAAATTTCTTCAGAAAGGCTAGCCCAACCTGTCAACATCAGGACAGTGCGCGCTCTACGGGCAACTAAAATGCAAAAACCCAGTCTTTATGCAAAGGCATAATTCATGCATTATGTTTATATGCAGTTTGTTAACCTTTTGCATTGCAGAGTTTAACCTTGAAAACCACTATTAATGATGTTTGCAATAACTGTTCATTTGCAAGGTATTGCTGCAGGCTTATCGAGTGTCTCAGGGTGTGGTCCCTTTCTAGGACCTTCTAGAAGCTTTCCCTGCCCCATGACTGGGTGTGGTTTGTGGGCTGGGCTTGACTCTATATAAGGGAGTCAGCCCAGCTCCACGTGCTCACTATACAGAGGTCCCAGTGCAGAGCAGCAGCAACTTCCTGAGCTCCGGTCCCGGAGGCCTACAATGATATTTCCAGGCCTGCCCTCATTATATTGACGATCCTTTAGCAGGGCGGTAAGGCGGAGGTCGGGCAGTGCCCCCAACCCCCGTTTTCAAAGACATTTGAGTTTTTGGGCCTAGTTGTGAAACTCCTTGTGTACGTGATTGTGTTTTCATGGCATTTACATATTCTTGTTTGAATCTGCAAGGTGCGGGATTCATTTCCTGGCATTTAACCTTGACATTCAGATCGGCAACAGTGTGTGCGATCATTTCATGATATTTGCATTGTGTATTTCGAATCGGCAAGGTGTGCGATTCATTTCCTGGCATTTAACCTTGACATTTAGATCGGCAACAGTGTGCGCGATCATTTCATGATATTTGCATTGTGTATTTCGAATCAGCAAGGTGCATGATTCATTTCCTGGCATTTAACCTTGACATTCAGATCGGCAACAGTGTGCGCGAACATTTCATTATATTTGCTTTGTGAATTTCGAATCGGCAAGGTGCGCAATTCATTTCCTGGCATTTAACCTTGACATTCAGATCGGCAACATTGTGCGCGATCATTTCATGATATTTGCATTGTGTTTGTTGAGGTGCACACATTTATCCTGAGCTTTTGGTTTTCTCGAAAAGCTTAGTTCAAAGTGCGCCATTATTTGTGCTACTTAAGCTCCTAGTACATTTCCTGTTGTTTTTTCATGGAATGTTCAGATAGCCTTTGTCCTCCTGTAAAAATGCAATATTTATTATGAAACTATTTAGAAGAAGGTTCTTGTATTCTAGATAGTATATGATATTTCCTGTAAAGCTCAAATGAAACATTGTATTAACCCATTCTTGATTTTTTCAGGTACCTAGATTTCTTGAGGCCTAGTTATAGTCATGTCCTAAGTTATCCATGATTACAGCATAAGAATTCTTAGAACCTAGTCTATTGAAAGTCAATGCGATTATATCTTGACATTGTATTGTTTAACTTCTTGCTTCCTACAGGTCTCCTTCCCAGCTGTTCCCTACCTAATCAACTTTTCCCCCACTTGGACTCTCTCAGGCTCTGTGGTATATCTATTGGAGTTTTGGAGCTGTCTAGTGCTGGACATGTTGGGAACATGCACAGGCCCCGAGGATCTGGTCTCCCTGACACAACCTACATTTCTGTCATGAAACCTGCTGACAGACTAATTCTGTTATGAGGCATGAATTCCATAGCCAATGTTAATCCAGCCTACTACATGATGTCCTCCCTGTTTTCACCACCCTACACAAAAAAACTTAGGATATCACATCAAAACCTGTATGGAACTAGCCTCCACTGTCTTCTGTGCCAACATTTCCTCTAATAGCTGCAACATATCCTCCCTCTTATTTATGGATAATCTTGCTTTCAGTTGAGTTCCCAAGAATATGAATGCTGTGACAGAATCCACTGTATTGCCAGGAGCCATTGGAATGCCTAAATCCTCATCCACATGTGAAAGTTCTCCAATACCGTACTATGGCGTTCAAAATTTTGTGAGTCACTAAATAAAAAGGCCTGGGATAAATTCTGAATCATGCAATACTTGCCAGACTCTTTTTTAGGCACCACGGGGGTCATGATCAAAAGCTTCATTGGCCAGTCATCTAATAGACCTTCCATTCTTTGTTCCTCAAGTTCTTTCATCTGCTTGTTCTGCATTACTTCTCGGGGTTCTTCTCGCCGAATTCAAGTTCTCCACCCACCTCTGTAACCTAGGACCTTCGTACCCCAACCAAACATCATTGCAAAACCCCTGCAACAGTAACTGAGTAGCCTTTTCCCTTGGAGAGAATTAAAAACAATAGTGCAACTCCTCAATTTAAATTGGCAAATGTGTCTTTTTAGCAACTGACCCTGCCCTCGTTTGCCACTGTTTCCCTGTGCCAGCTAGCTAGCTCCCTGCACCTCTCCACCCTGCCCCACATCCCCCTACTTGACTGAAGTGCTGAAGCACTGAGAGTTGTGCACCACAATTTGAGCACTCTTGTCTGAATCCGTATATTAAAAAATAATTATAGATAGATAAACTAAAGAAATACAAGTCAATCATTACTACACAAGAAAAGCACTATGATCTTTTTAAAAGATATAATTGTGAAATTAATCATCTTAATTGTTTTATTAAATAACATAACTAAATAAAAAAAAATGTAATACTCTTTTTTTTCAAAATATATTAGAAAGTAGATTATGAATGAAATAACAATTAATCAACAAAACAACAACAAAATAACATAAGATTAATCAAATAAATAATTTACGTAGTCAATTACAAATTAATACTTTAATCAACATTAAAAAATGGATAGTCTCAGTCAGCCTAAATCCACACAAACCCAAGAACCTGCCACTTAATTAAAAAGTAATAAATATATCTTGAAAAAATTGAATCACACATTAAACATTTCAAACTATACTAAAATAATTAAAATAATTGTGTAACAATGCGACATAAATAATTATCAGTTATTTTATTAACATAAACAAATTATTTAAAAATAAAACCAATCATTTTTATTTTAAATAGTTTTCCATCCTAAACCCACAGAACAGTCTACTACTATATAAAAATACTTTTTACAATTTCACATTAGCTTACACAATAATCATTGCAAACTGTTCTGAAAACAGTTATTATCATAATACTGATTCATAAAAATAATAAAATAAGTAATATAAATTGAATTAATTAGAAAGCAATGTTTAATGCACCATATTAAAGTAAACAATATTATTTACCATGATATTTTAAAAACAAGATTATATACCTAAAGAAACAATATTGCTAACGTTTACATTTTGTCACCCTATATTTTTGTGTTGACAATATTTTTGAAACAATATTTTTGTGTCACAATATTGTTTCCACAGTATTTTGGTGATTCACTACACTCACTTCATTGAACAGCCACTTGAAAACTTCCACATATTAATCCTTTCAAAATTTTCCTTTGTTGCTGCAATCAACCGCGCATCCAACGGTTTATGTACCTCCATGTAGGGTAATTTCTAGGAACTAACATCAACCATGCTCTCTGACTGCCCTTTCACAAGCCCACTCATTTTGACCCTTCTTCTTCTTTTATATCTCTCATCCCCTCTCAGCTGGTCTGACCCCATCCATCTAACAAATACTTACTCTTTTTCAACTGTCCATTCTTTCCTGAAACCATCTGATTACCCCAACTCCAATAGTTTTGACCTTCACTTCAACCTCCATGCTCCCTTTATCATCACCAGTCATTTTCCTCTTACTTAATTTCAATGTTGAGGCTCGCTCCATGGCCTTTCCTGGACATTCTTGTCCTGTCATTCACCTTGGCTGTACACCTTCCTCTCTGAGGGGTTGTCTCTCACTTTCCAACTGCAAGATACCAAACTCTCCTTGTTACCACATTGTTGATTTCCCAGTCTCAACAAATTCCTTTCCTAACAACTGTCAGACTTTTTTTTACCACCACTTCACTCCTGTCTCAAGAGTCTCTCCTTCCTCCATCTGCTCCTCTTCAAATTTATCATAATCCAGCAATGTGCCCCATGCCCGTGCATATTCACAGCTTCCTTCCAAAACCACTTGTTAGCTCCCTATCTACCAAAATGCAAGAAAGGCTCAGCAATGCAGCAACTATCTTCAAATGTGCTGGTCACACCAGACCAACTTCAACCAGCTCCTTCAACATCCCTCAATGCCTTTGGATTAGACACATTGGACGCTAACCTTTTTTTGGACCAAGGTCCCGAAGCAACACCAGGCTCTCCCTGCCTACTAGGCACATCTCCAAGCACGTGCCTCTACATACTACTTCTATCCCCTAATCCTGTTCAGTCAGCACAATTCGCAGTAGACCCATCAATTCCTGAGTGATCCTGCATCCCTTCACTACTAACCATATCTATTTACTTGCTCAGTGGCCACCTGCTCTCTTCTGATCCCTAACACTCCCAAAGTATAAGCTGTTAGCCCCCATTTTGGCAACCTCCCTCCCTCAGGTGCTTCTAACCCCCAGACCTCCATCTCCATCGACTTGCATCAAAGCTTAGGCTGCCTCCTGCTCTCGCTTAACTTACAGCATAGATGTAAACATGCCAGTAACACAGCAGCTCCCTTTCCCCATGGCAGATAGAAGGAGACCTGCTCAAGCACCCTGGACACTGGCAAATCCTGCCTAGGTACATAAGACCAAAACAAAACCTACTACTACCATCACTGATGTTCTGGCTTCCTATGTAAATAAAGATGCTTCACACAGCCAGCACTTCACCTAAGGCCCTCTGTGATCCCCACACCCATGACCCCCTACCAACGGCCATCTGCTGTGGCCCAGGTTAGCTTCACCTGCACAAGACACCTGACAAAAAGTGAAATGTACCTAAATGGATCGTTACCCCAGCGTCATCAATTTTAGTATTTTATGTATGTAGGTTCTTTTAATTGAGTTTCAAGTCATCTGGTGCCTTCATATTTCTTAATGGACTGACCATTCCTCCCTAACCACAGAGTTCCATGGGCTTTTAACCTTTTGAGATGAGGAAGCACGACAAAGAAAAGGCACAGCAAGAGAAGTAAAATTATTTAACCCAAAAACCTCCCTCCAAAACTGACTAGGCTGGATTTCGACCTTACCATACTGGATTTTCTTCTAATGGACGCAATAAATTAGAGTCTTGAATTCACCGGGCATGTTGTGGCCTCTATGAAGGGAAAAATGAAGTTGATTCAGTCATCAGCTCAAGGAAATTTTGACACATATAAAGGACATAGGGCTATATGTACTAAAGCATTTTCCAGTAGACACAGAATGGGTAAAACCCTTTTATACATCTGCCCCATAGAGCCTGATGCATGAATCATTTTTAAGGTTGCAAACAGCAATTCTGACTGGTTGCCAAGAGAAACATGGTTTCAATATGTAAAAAACCTATTTGAGCATATTCGGAGATGGGGCCAAGCAACATGGCCAATCGGACGTGAGCTCCGTCGGCTCCATCTAAATCCGCCCAGGCCCGATGTATTGAGGAGGTGAAGGGATGCAAAATGACTCCCCCGACCTGGTGGCGTGCCTCTGAGCCCCTGGAGGGGGAGAATCCGTCGTGGGTGCTGGCCGTGGGCAGTGTGTCACACGAGTCGGAGCCCGCAGGCCGAGCGCTTGGCTCACCTCGGAGTGAAGCCTTGCAGCCTAGTGGCAGAAAGAGAGGAGCCGAGTGGACACGGCGGGGGGCTGGAGCCCTGAAAGGGAGGCGAGATCGGCGGGCTCCACGGAGCAGGGGAGGGAGGTGTCTCCCCCTGCAGAGCTGCTCGGGAGCTGGGAAGAGCTCCATTAAGGTGAGCGCCTGTGCGCACAGCGGCGGCATGGCGGAGCCCGGGAAGGGCTGAATTTGCAGAGCCTGGGGCTGCGGCCTGAAATGGAGAGGGCGGGCGCCCGCCACTGATAAACCCCCTTTACCACCGGTGAAAATAGGGAGCCAAAAGGACGGTCTCCCCTGGAAAATATTTTTGGAGCCAGCTCGGTGGTACGACGGTGCGGTTCCGCGCAGGAAGAGCCGAGACGGGGAAAGAGGGGCCACTTCAGAGAGAGCTGGGTGGGGGAGATCCGGCCGAGCGGGCCGCGAGACAAGAGGGCCCAGTGGTGCGTCCACAAGTGACTGGCGGCGGGACACCTCAAAGAGGGGACCACACCCACCGGGAGGCGACAGAAGGCTGGAATGAGCGCGTGCAAGTGAGAGGCGGGGGAGAGGAGAGACACATGACTCCCCCTTGAGATGTGGGCAGTGAGACTTGGGCAGAGGTCTAGAGGAGGGCCCTCATGAGAAGGAGAGAAATCCTGGTGGGGAGAGAAGACCTACGGACAGGCTCTGGGGCCCGGTCCCTGACAGACACATATGCCGCAGCAAAAGGTACAGGCCAACAGGGTCTCCAGCTATTTTTCACCGGCCGGATTAGAGAACGCTGACCTGGCACAGGGAGGAGAGATGGCGCTAACAAAGGAGGACCTCTTGGCTTCCCTTCGCACTTTTAAAGCCGAACTGCGAGAGAAGCTCACGACTTGATATCAGAGCGACGCTGGATGCCTTCCAAGCAGACGTCAATGGGAAACTATCCGCACTTCAAACTGATGAAGACTCGGTTGGGCCCGTACTATGGATCTTGAAACACATATGCAGGACTTACAGCAGAAAGTTGCCCCGGTGGAGACTGAGATTACGAATATTAAGGCACAGCTCCACCTCGCCACATTAAAGTGCAAAGACTTAGAAAATCGTGCACGCAGACAACATAAGGGTGAGAGGCCTGGAGGAGGGAGCCGAGGGGACTGATCTGGAGGCCTTTGTGAATGGGCTATTTTCCGCCATTTTGGGAGAGGATCAACCGGAGGTGCAAGTGGAACGAGTGCATCGCATGGGCAGTAGAGCTGCGGGCGAGGGGAGAAGACCTAGAGACATTCTGGCTAAGTTGAGCTCGTTCAAGGTGAAGGAACGAATACTATTAAAGGCACAACAACAAGACTCTATCTCCTTCCAGGGTGCAAGATGCTCCCTTTATCAGGATATAGCTCCAGCAACCTTGGCACAGCAGCAACAATTCCGCCCGGTGATGGAGGCTCTGAGAGAGAAGAACATAAGGGGCCTGATTACAACTTTGGAGGAGGGTGTTAATCCGTCTCAAATGTGACGGATATGCCACCCGCCATATTATGAGTCCATTATATCCTATGGAACTCGTAATATGGTGGGCAGGATATCCGTCACATTTGGGACAGATTAACACCCACCTCCAAAGATGTAATCAGGCCCAGGATATCGTTGGACCTTTCCCTTTGGTGTGGCGTTCGAGTTCCATAATAGGGCGTATCATTTCACGGCTGTGGATGATGCGGCAGCTGCGTTGGGCCTAGAGTCTGGAAGAGAGAGGGGAGACAACAGCATCGCTGGTGGAGCTGAGCGAGGAGAGGATATCCCTTCCACGTCAACGAATCAATGGAACCAGCAGAGGAGGGGTAAGAAGACTCCTAGGAGATTACTTTGCCCAGCGGACCGGCCTCAGCGGGGGCCCCAGCGGATCACCAGAGTGAGCTGGGGTGCAGCCCCAGGTGGGGGCTTCGATGGAGATGGAGTGACGGGGGCTCCTCCCACTTGGAGGACTGTGTTGACGCAGGAAGCACAATAAAGGCCTCAACTCTGCATGACATTCGGGCACACTCCCCTCCCATTGGATTCTGGAGTTTTGGGAGAGCTCCTCCGCTTGTATGTATTTTGGTTTGATGAGGCCTGGTGGGGAGAGGAGGCGGAATTGGACCCTGTCCCCGGAATGAAGCAAGTAGGGAAGTTTGTTGTTCTATATTTTCAAGTCTACGATTCCATATCTCTTCTGAGATGTTTTTTAGGTTTGTTCTTTGTTTACCATCCCTTGCAATATCTAAAGAGTCATGTAGAAAGCCCCAAAAAAAAGGCTTGGAGTTCCAAGGGGAGGAGGACCAGGGTCAAGTTGCTGGGTATTAGAGACAATATTAGGGGTCTGGTTGAGATCGATTTTGTTTCGGGGAGATGATGCTGGAACTGCTTTCATGGAATGTGAAGGAACTCATTCCCCCAATAAGCGGTCGCAATTGAGAAAGTATCTCAATAATCACCATTATGATACTGTGGCCTCACAAGAAACACATTTGAAGAGGGGGGAGGGACATCGACTCCGTCATAAGCACTACACTCAGATTTCTTTAGCTTAAGCACTGACGAAGCACTGTGGGGTGGCTTTGATGTTTCACAGATCTGTCCACATCAGGGAAACAGGTTCCAAGAAAGATAAAGAGGGACGATACTTAATGGTAAAAGGCAGCCGAGAAGGGAAAAAGTGTACGATATCTACTATTTACGCCCCTAACAGTGGTCAAACCCAATTTCTGTTACACTTCCTGAGAGAGTTGGAGGGCTATGCAGAGGGCGAAATAAATTTAGTGGGAGACTTCAATCTAGTTTGGGACTCGGTTCTAGACACAACACATCCACAGAGATCACAGACAAGTGCTTTTGTCAGATTGGTGAAGTCTGCCTTTTTGACTCTTGGCGGGCTATGAAACCCTTGGAGAAGGATTATACTTTCTTCTCACATACCCACCGCTCCTACTCGAGGATAGACTACATATTTCTGAGCAATCCATTGAGACAGATTCTTCAGTCTGTAGCCATTCATCCAATTATTATATCGGATCATGCCCCGGTGGTGGTTGGCCTGAATTGGTCCCTGGCACACACCTCTACCAAGCGCTGGTACTTTCCCAATGTACTCACCCGTGACACAGCATCTCGTAACAATCTGCGGTTAACGATCAGGGAATACTTCCAGCATAATAGGGTGGGAGATACTAACAACCATACACTCTGGGATGCCTTTAAGTCAGTTATCAGAGGCAAATGCATCTCATTAGCGTCTGCGATGCACCGGTTAAAAGCCAAGGACCAACTTCTTTTGGAAAGTGAACTTAAGATAGCTGAATGAGACCATAAGCTCTCCCCAACCTGGCAAGCCCAGAGGAGGGTGGTGTCCCTCAAAGGTAAATTACAAGCTATCTATACAAATAGGGCACAATTGACACTGCTGAGGCTTCAGAAATCCCATTACGACAAGGGCAACCAGATAGGTACCCCCCTGGCAAGACAGCTTCGAGCCAAACAGGCCCGGGACTATATAGAGCAAGTCACCTATGAGCTCGGAGAACACCTTACTGAAGAGGGGACAACGATGGCATTTAGACGGTTTATCACTCAGATCACCCTCCTGCCCACACTCAAGAGACCTATTTGTGAAATACCCAGCTGCCACAGTTCTCCAAGGAGACAAATTAAATGCTAGCAGCGCCATTTACAGTGGAAGAGGTCCAGGTGGCTATTGACGCCCTCCCCCTGCATAAGTCCCCTGGCCCTGACGGCTTAACAGCCCACTTCTACAAATCTTTTGGTGCGGAACTGGCAGGACAGCTCGCTGCACTGTTTAATTATATACGAGGTGAAGGAGCGGTATCCTCATCTATAGGGGAGGCTCTGATCACTCTAATACCCAAGGTGGGAAAGGACCCTCAGTTATGCGCCTCATATAGACCCACTGCCCTGCTGAATCTCAACGCCAAATTATACATTAAAATCTTGGCACAGAGGATGGAGGATGTGATGCCAGAGCTGATACATCCGGACCAATCGGGCTTTATCAAGGGGCTCCAGACGCATGATAATCTCGACGTGTCATCCGTCTGATGGAAAATGTTCATAAGAAATAGGTCCCGGCGCTTCTATTGGTACTTGACGCTGAAAAAGCATTTGATAGAGTTGAGTGGAAGTTTTTGGTGGCAACCATGAGACATTTCGGATTCGGGGAACAATTTATAACAATGGTAATGAGCAATTATTCATGCCCCAGGTCCCGCATTTCGGTAAATGGGGTGATTTCGGAATTCTTTGATCTATCACGGGGCATGAGGCAGGGATGCCCTCTGTCCCCGCTGCTTTTTGTGTTGAGTGTTGAGCCCTTGGCGGTGCGGATGAGAGCTTGCCCTGCATTCCCGGGCATTAAATTTGGCTCCGACCACCATAAAATTTCCCTATTTGCTGATGACATTTTATTATTCGTCACTGAACCCCACACATCCCTTGTGGCAATTCAAGAGGAGTTAACACTCTTTGAGCAGGTGGAAGGTTTTAAAGTAAACGCAGGGAAATCATGCCTTCTCAACCTGTCGATGCCCGCAGGGGTAATGGCCCAGGTAGCTTCCTTGACCCCATTTACGTGGGCTAAAAAAGAAATCACATATTTGGGTATTCGACTTGTTCCCCAGGTGTCTGATCTGTTCAGAGCTAATTATCCCCCCGTGATCAAGTCATTACGAGGAGACTTTAAAAGGTGGTCTCCGCTATGGCTGACCTGGCTGGGGTGCATCAATAGCATTAAGATGACAGTGCTCCCCAGATTCCTCTATCTTTTTCAGATCCCCCCTGTTGATATTCCACCAGATTTCTTTGCTGAGACCCGGACGATGTTCACGAGGTTCATTTGGCAGGGAACAAGGGCTAGATTATCAAATAAAGTATTGGTGCACTCCAAGGAAGAGGGTGGATTGGCGCTCCCTGACCTCCTTCAGTACTATAGAGCTGCATAGCTGCGTATATTGGCTGAGTGGTCCCTCCGAGAGTCAGAAAAGCTATGGCTTCATATGGATAGGGTGGTGACGGGCATGACTTTGTGGGATGTCCCCTGGAAGCCCAAGGGGGCACGTCCGCAAAACACATACATTAGCACACCCACTGCCACTACCCTTAAAGTGTGGGACAAGGTGACAAGAGCCTATGAGATTACATCCTTCCCCTCACCACATACCCCCATCCATTTTAACAAGGCATTCCCCCCAGGGGAAGCTCCAGGGCCCTTTGATAAGTGGAGGGAAGGGGGATGCTTGCAAATTGCACATTTATATCATGGGGACCAACTCTGTACGTTTAATAACTGTTGCAGAGATTTTCAGCTCCCACAGTCCGAACACCACCATTATACTCAGTTGGTGCATTGGGTCTCACAGCCACATGTGATGGAGGCAGACACAAGGCATTTGCTTCCAATGGAGAGATTTGTGCAAAGGGGAGGAGTGACAAGGGGCAGTATTTCTACGTTGTATCCTATATTAGCTGCTGCACAGAGGGTGCCGACCCCTCGACACATCCCCTTCTGGGAACAGGTGTTGGGCATCTCAGTGTGGGAGGACCGGTGGCGACATCTATATCACGACATATCCAAGCATAATCGCTCAATGGGCGCCAGCGAAGCACACTATAAGCTGCTCTACAACTGGTACCTCTATCCAGAGAAGCTTAAGAAACTATACGCACAGGTGTCCGATAGATGTTGGCGGGGCTGTGGCATGTTGGGGGATTTTAGACACATTTGGTGGGACTGCCCAACTATTCACCCCTATTGAAACGAAATTTTATCACATCTTAAAGAGATGTTAGGATGTCCCATACCGACCGCGACGGAGCATATTCTCTTGGGCCTTCGAGCCCAGGAATTGCAGCACCAATCACAAGGGGACCAAGCCATTCTATAGCTGGCACTAGGGGCGGCGAAGACAACATTAGCGTCCTTCTGGAAAAGAGCAGACACACCCCCTATAGCCCTGTGGTCCACCAGGCTGTGGAGGAGCCTCACCCTGGAGCGTCTGCCTGATAAAGGGGAGGGTTTGCGCAGAAGTTTTGATTGTATCTGGGATCCCCTGGTTAAGTTTCTCTCTAAGGGCTTACCCCTTACTACATGTGGTCCCCGGCTAAGAGCATTGCATCTCTTCCATATACAGTATAGGAACCAGAAGCTGAGATTCGTTGAGTGGACTTGGAATGGCCCCCTCGGGCTGAGAGAGGGGAGTCCGCAACCACTGACTTCTTTTAGCTAATTCAGGCATATTCAGGGATGGATCATTGTTGTGTGTTTAAAGTTGTTTTGTATTTGTTTTATTTACTGAAATAGATGGCTGTACTCACCATTTGTAGGGTAACACTGTTGCCCTCAATTTGTGTGCTCTCTCCGGAAAATGTGAGGCTTACTCCGAATGGAAAGGCGCTAGGAGGGGACACGGACTACAGTGGGTAGCCCAATGTTTCATTCTCATGGGCATATTAATTGTGTTCTACAAAAATGTCAATAAAAATAAATTTACAAAAAAAAAACTATTTGAGGTAACACAGATTTGCTTCTCCATAAGGAATCGCTATTTGGAAGGACTTTGTTGTGGGCATCCAATCCAAAAAAACGATTTTTTATGAGATGTATCAATGTTCTGTGACTGAAATTCAGTCAGAAAACATTGAACATTTACTCATTTGGTGTGGTAAAACATTTGCAAAAGGGATTGTGTCCCCACAGGATCACCTTTACTTTGTGAGTTAATATTAAAAGTATTTTGGGATGTAGGCAGTGGTAGAGGTGCCCACTGCCAAGTTTCAAACAAACTTTATAAAAAGTAAAATCTTTTTTTTAAACACATCTCTTTTGCCTTTAGAAAAAACAGGCTGTGTTAAAAAAAGGTTTATTTAAATGCTGTCATAGCCTTAGGGCCTGATTACTGCCTTGCTGATGGGATACTCTGTCACAAATGTGAAGGGTATCCTGCCCGCCATTTTACAAGTTCTGTTTTATCCTATGGAACTTGTAAAACGGCGGGCAGAATATCTGTGATATTTGTGATGGAGTATCCCATTCACCAAGGTTGAAAATAGGCCCAGTGTGGTCTGTTGGACACGATCTTTGTGATGGCACACAGTCTGAGCAATTTGCAACCTACCTCATTAATATTCATTAGATAAGTTGGATTGTAACCCACTGCAAGTGGGAATTTTGCAAACTGACTCAACACAAAGTAAGTATGCAAACTTTAACACTGGCAAAAATACTAAATGCATATTGCGAGCCAGTGTTTTGTAAAATGATACCATGATCTCACATGTGTCAAACCAGGACAGAGATTAAGAACATCTATAGAAGTTCAATCGCTGTGCTACTATGACCATTGTGTACCTTGAGCAACAGCTTGATACAATGGATGCAGATGCAGCAAGGGATTCAACATTGCACATTTTGGGGTTCCCGAATCACTTGGAAGGTGAAGGTGATACTGGGGCTCAGTTTTGCTAAACTGTTACACAACGCAGTTGCTGCACTGCTCTATGTGAGAGGAAGAAAGCAGGAGAATGCCTATCTATTAAGATATGGGTGGTCATTACAAACCTGGCGGATGGTGATAAAGCGGCGGTAAGACCGCCAACAGGCCGGCGGAAAACAATTTGCAATTACAACCGTGGCGGAAACCGCCAACAAAGACAGCCACTTTAACACTCCGACCGCCACGGCGGTACAAACAAACAGCGCGGCGGTCACCGCAACAGACAGGCGGAGGACAAAGTACCGGCCACACTATTATGACAGGCCAATCCGCCACCTTTTCCGGGGCGGATTCACCGTGGATAAAAACACGGCAGAAACAGGAATTCCGAAGGAGAAACGCTCACCTCTACACACCCCACAAGGAACGAGGACACCTGGACCTGGAACTCCAAATTCTACCTGCAATAGTCTTCCTACTCCTCTACCAGGAGCACGAACGCCGGCAGCGAACACCACGGTGAGTACTGCACCTACGACACAGGGGATGGGGGAGGCAAAAAACAGGGACACACACATGCAACACGCAACACCCCCACCCACTACAACACACACACTAATGCATTTTAATACATCACAGTTACACCCCCCAAGCCCCCCGTAAGAATGAAAAGACAATAGAAAATGAGTGTAACCATTGTAATATATTAAAATCAAGTAGGCAGAAACATATATATACACCATATACAAAATATACACCAAGCATAGTAGTCCAGGCAGTGCTCCAATTAAGTCAGTGGACACTGGGACCACACGGTATGGGCGAGGCCCACACACGATCCCTGACCATGACGGAGAGAACACTGCAGGGGCATCAGAGAGCAAGAAAACAGGCACCTCAGGGGGAGGGAAACAGGGGGGCACCTCAGCCGGTTGAGTGAACGACGCCAAATCCATGAGGGGGCCACATGCCCACTGTTCAATCCTGGAGAGTGCAAAGCCACAGCCTCTCAAGTCTCTACAGTGGGTGGGTTGCCCACTGTTCCATCCTGGGGAGTGTAAAGCCACAGTCTCTCAAGTCTTTACAGTGGGTGGGTTGCCCACTGTTCCATCCTGGGGAGTGCTAAGCCACAGTCTCTCAAGTCTTTACAGTGGGTGGGTTGCCCACTGTTCCATCCTGGGGAGTGCAAAGCCACAGTCTCTCAAGTCTCTACAGTGGGTGGGTTGCCCACTGTTCAATCGTGGGGAGTGCAAAGCCACAGTCTCTCAAGTTTCTACAGTGGGTGGGTTGCCCACTGTTCAATCCTGGGGAGTGCAAAGCCACAGTCTCTCAAGTGGATGACAGTCTCCACTGGTTCTGGAGGGGGCATGGTGCCCAGAGTGCTTTATCCTGCTAAGGACAGCGGTAGTAGATAACAGTCTCCACTGGTTCTGGAGGGGGCATGGTGCCCACAGTGCTTCATTCACCCCGTGACGGACTCAGTAGCGTCAGTGCCCTTGCCGCTCATGGGCCAGCGGTGCTTGAGACGGCGGTGCCCTGTTCAGCGGTGCTTGAGACGGCGGTGCCCTGTTCAGTGGTGCTTGAGACGGCGGTGCCCTGTTCAACGGTGCTTGAGACGGTGGTGCCCTGTTCAGCAGTGCTTGAGGCGGCGGTCTCCATTGCAGGGACTCAGCTGCTGGCGGTCCTTCATGGCCCAGCGGGGCTTTTGCTGGCAGTCCTTCATGGCACAGCGGGGCTTTTGCTGGCGGTCCTTCATGGCCCAGCGGGGCTTGTGCTGGCGGTGGCCTCCTGGGCAGCTGGGCTTGTGCTGGTGGTGGCCTCCTGGGCAGCTGGGCTTGTGCTGGCGGTGGCCTCCTGGGCAGCTAGGCTTGTGCTGGCGGTGGCCTCCTGGGCAGCTGAGCTTGTTCTGGCGGTGGCCTCCTGGGCAGCGGGGATGATGGCGGTCTTCTCCGCCGTGCTGCTCTTCCCAGACTTGCTGGGTTTCTTGTGGCCCTTCCCCACCTTGGAAGGTGTCACACCTGACTCCACACTCCCACGGGACACCTGGGAGCAGCTTTGGTGGCTGGATACTTCCCCCTCTCCCGCCGGGCACTGGCCAACTTCTGATGCTTCGCAGGTGGGGGACTGTCTGTGCTGTGGCTCCGTGCCACACTGGCTGCCCTGCTGGCCGGTGCACTCCAGATTCCGGTGACTACAGGCACCACTGCTCCCGGAGATGTTGTGGCTGAGGTGCTAGTTCAGGACCTAGGAAACAGACAGCGTGGGGGAGGCGTGGGAAAGAGGTCAAGGTTGGACAGAAAAAAGTTTTTTTAACACACTGGGACAGGTAGCTGGAGGGGGTTTGGGAGTGGAGGAAGAGGTGGTGGTTGTAGGAGGTGTTCGTTTGCTGACTTTGGGTGAAGGTGCATGCGCTGGAGGCTGTCGTGAGGTGGATGGCTGTTGGGTGGGTGTGTGCCTGCGTTTGTGTATCTTGGGAGGGGGCATCACAGACACACTGGGAGAGGACACAGGGGACGTGTGAATGGTAGTGGGGGTGGTGACTGCACGTGAGCGGGGTGTGGTGGTGGGTGTGCTGGAGAGGGACGTAGTGGCTGTAGAGGTAGTGCATGCAGGTGTGAGTGTAGACGAGACAGGGAGGGTGGAGGGAGACGAGGAGGAGGGGGACACAGTGGAGGCAGTGGATGTTGGTATGTATGCATGTGTGTGATGCTTGCGTGAGTGCCTGTGGGATGTGTGTTTGCCTGAGCTTCCCTTGTGTGTTGACGTGTGTGCATGCTGGTCTGTAGGTGTGCTTGGGATAGGCTGAGGTAGAGGGGATTGGGTCTGGGTGAAGGAAGTTGGAGGGAGAGGCTAGACACAGGGACAATGGCTGCCATCAGTGCTGAGGCCAGAGTCTGAAAAGCTTGCTGAAGGGACGCCTGACCACAATGAATGCCCTCCAGGAATGCATTGGTTTGTTGCAACTGCCTTTCTACACCCTGGATGGCATTCAAAATGGTAGACTGCCCAACAGTGAGGGACCTGAGGAGGTCAATGGCCTCCTCACTGAGGGCAGCAGGGGTGACTGGGGCAGGGGCTGAGGTGCCTGGGGTGAAGGTGATTGTAGTGCTTTCCTCTTATTTAGTTTCTAAGCACTAACATAACACAACAGAAATGCACTTCTGAGGTCAAAGAAGACTTTTATTGTTATTTTATTCTTCCCCAACCACAATGTTTATGAATGAATGACGAATTAGTAGCTTTCAAGTCCGCGTTAATCAAACAAAATATATAAGTTTGCAATATACACAGCAGGTTATATTTATAAGATATTGAATGCAAAGCAAAACAAATACTTCACCGTGTAGGAACTATTTACAGCTACATCTTTCTAAGGTCTGCAAGCTGAGACCCCTGTCAGCCGCGAGAAAGAGTGTCATCTACCCACACGGGATGCTGGCAACTGGCGCCAAGCTCCAGCACGAGGTCCGGCAGATTCGAATCTGACTCTCTGCAGCCTGTTACATTCGTTACAAAGGTGTGCCCCCTCCTCTCAGACCTGGGAAACTGAGCAAGCCTTTTGGAGACTGGCCAGGTCTCCAAGACTACTCCTGTTCCCAAGCTCAAGGGAAGAGAAACAACGCCCATGTACTCTCTCTTATCAGGTCTAGTCTACTGTGAGAGCAAAACATCTTGGTTCTCTGGTGCAAAAACACAGCTTGGAAAAATACAGAACTATTCTCAACTGCAATGTCTAACTCCACGTTAAAGGCAATGGGCAGCTAACCTAAATATCAAATGCAATGTCATGTTAAAGGCAATAGGCAGCTAACCTAAATATCAAATGCAATGTCTAGTGCCATGTCAAAGCCAATAGGCATCTAAGCTGAATACAAAATGCAATATATAATATCATGTCAAAGCCCATAGGCAGCTGAGCTGAATACAAAATGCAATGTATAATATCATGTCAAAGCCAATAGGCAGCGGAGCTGAATATCATGTCAAAGCCAATAGGCAGTTAAGCTGAATACAAAATGCAATATATAATAACATGTCAAAGCCCATAGGCAGAATATCTAATAGCATGTCAAAGTCAATAGGAATACATCATGTCAAAGTCAATAGGCATGCAATGTCAAAGCCAATAGGCGGCTAGACTGGATACAGCATGTCAAAGCCAATAGGCAGAATACAGAATGTAATGGCTAATGCAATGTCAAAGCCCATAGGCGGCTAAACTGAATACAGAAAGCAATGGCTAATGCCATGTCAAAGCCAATAGGCACAATACAGAATGTAATGACTAATGCAATGTCAAAGCCCATAGGCGGCTAAACTGAACAAAACATACCATGTGCTACTGGTGAACATTGAGCAACTAATATGCGCAGTGGTGAAACACAAAGTCATTGGTCAAAACAAAACTCCATCAAATAGCAGGACATTCCGCCCTTTGACCAATGAATTTTTGTTTCACATATCTCATATTTCAAACAAACAAAAAAACATCAGCACAAAAAAAAACATTATCAGCCAATCAGATTTGAATGATCAAAACAATCCCTGTAAAGCAATAGAAGTGAATTAACACATTGATCTCATAACCTTTCACATCAGATACATCTACATAGAAAAGACTGGGCAATTTTTTTTTTTTTTTTTTTCTGAATGAGTCTCTAATTCAACAGTGTTAGCAATTTGATGTGGCATGAGTTCTGCTCATGTAAAGGTGCACGGTCCACCTGAAAGGTTTTCTGGAAGATAAGCAAAAGTCAGAGTTCCATACGAGAGGGAAAAAAAAAAAAAACACAGCAAACAAGTTGAACTTGAACTGAAGGCGCAGTTTGCGCAAAATGGATCCATGGTGCTGGCACTTTACTCAGCCAGGTTCAGGTTGGGGATTCAGTCCCTTCCCCGACCCCACACGCACACACCGGAAGGGGGACCACACAGCACACTCAGGGACAGTGGCGAAACGTGGTAGGATCTGCAAAAGAAACAAGTATGACTTTTCTTGCAAATAACATTTTTCATTTAAACTGCACCCTTCCTCTTTCTTTCCCTGTTTTATAATCAGCAGGACGTTTTTGAGGCCCTTTGTTATATTTTCTGCAGGTTCTGCAGGATCACTTGGGGCTTCAGCCCACACATCAGCACTGAGGTTTTTATCTGCTGCGCCACAGCTTCCCTTTTCTTGCACTGTCAGAAGGGCTGGGGCAGACTCATTCTTTACCAAACCTCCATTCACTGCACTTTTGTCAATTTGGGCCATTCTGTCTCCAATTTGTATGAATGAATCAGATTCTTTTCTAGGTATCAGCATAATTTCGATTTTTCCTTGGTAATTTGCAGCAATCACTCTCCCTAAAACCTGATCAATTTGCCATTTCTGTTTTGGTAACTTTCCTCTCCCCAACTGCTCTGTGACTGCTTGCATGACAGATTGCTTTTGTGCGTGCTGCACAGTTTTTATCAAATCTAGGGGAATGTGCATCTCTCTCATCTCTGCCCACCTGTAAGTGGCCTTTTCACATTTCTGGGGCACCCACATAGCCATCCCCACTAAGGCAGAATTCTGGGTGAACACTTCTCTCTCTGCATTTTTCTCATTAACATCTGCAAGGTAATTGAACCAGTTAGGTACAAGCCATGTGGCTAAAACATTATCAAAGAACCAAAAATCAGCGTAAAAATGACACATCTCACGTAGCTCTTGCTTTAAAATCTGACACACATTATACAACGCTGTTCCTTCTACTGTGCCAGAAAATAACATTTCAGTCAATGAATCATTAGTAAAACAAACATGCTTTTTATCTTCAGTAGACACGAATTCAAATGGTGCACACAGTTTCATCGGTAATTCTTTTATCTGTGGTACTCTAGCCCTGTCTTGCAAGTACCAGATCCATTGTATGATTCTAGCTAGGGGCACTATTTTCCTTCCCTGTTCTTGATTTAAATGTACATAAGTATTTCCTTCTTGCACTGCGCAGAAACCTAAAGTCTGCATTATTTCATTTGCCAAATCACAAGCACGCAGCTGCATATTATTTTTCACAGTGACCATGTACAAAAGTGTTAGGATTTCTCTCAAATGAGGGCTATTCTTTTTCCAAAAATCAAACAAGCTAATGAAACTCGGGGTGTCTTGCTCTAAAATCCTTCGTTTTACTTGTGCAACTTTGTGCAACTCGTAAATCACATTCTGGTCTCTTGTCCCTGTTATCAGTTAAGGAATGCACTTTGGCTGCCAAAAACCCTGGCTCACACGGAAACTCAGTGCAGCTCGGAGCTGTCTTAACCCCCTCATTACTGGAATGGGACAAGAAAGATTCTTCAAAAACAGCCCTTTTATAACTTTCAGTCTTATTTTGAATTATTGTATCCTGGCTAATTTGCTCACGTAAATTCCTATTTTCATGTTCCAACTGCCTACATTTCTCCTGCATTTCTCTGTAAGCAGATAAAGGTATCCAGACCTTTCTGTCATCATTACTTCCAAAACACACTTTTTCTACATATATACAATGGGAATTATTTCTCAAAACAACATCAGGCCTTTTAGCTACACATGCATTTTCTTCTGTAATTCCCCAAACAGAAAACAATTCACAGTTTTTCTTAGCACCATCAGGCAGTTCATCAACACATGTATTCTCAGACATGGTCTGCCGTGCTACTGTGATTCTCCAAACAGAAAACAATTTCTGTAATTCTCCAAACAACAAAAAACAATTACACTTTTAAAGTGTGCACTTAGAAATCTACTAACTCGTCAAACCCCTTCTTAATCACCTCTTAATGACCGACCCCACGACCTCTGGTACCAATTGTAGTGCTTTCCTCTTATTTAGTTTCTAAGCACTAACATAACACAACAGAAATGCACTTCTGAGGTCAAAGAAGACTTTTATTGTTATTTTATTCTTCCCCAACCACAATGTTTATGAATGAATGACGAATTAGTAGCTTTCAAGTCCGCGTTAATCAAACAAAATATATCAGTTTGCAATATACACAGCAGGTTATATTTATAAGATATTGAATGCAAAGCAAAACAAATACTTCACCGTGTAGGAACTATTTACAGCTACATCTTTCTAAGGTCTGCAAGCTGAGACCCCTGTCAGCCGCGAGAAAGAGTGTCATCTACCCACACGGGATGCTGGCAACTGGCGCCAAGCTCCAGCACGAGGTCCGGCAGATTCGAATCTGACTCTCTGCAGCCTGTTACATTCGTTACAAAGGTGTGCCCCCTCCTCTCAGACCTGGGAAACTGAGCAAGCCTTTTGGAGACTGGCCAGGTCTCCAAGACTACTCCTGTTCCCAAGCTCAAGGGAAGAGAAACAACGCCCATGTACTCTCTCTTATCAGGTCTAGTCTACTGTGAGAGCAAAACATCTTGGTTCTCTGGTGCAAAAACACAGCTTGGAAAAATACAGAACTATTCTCAACTGCAATGTCTAACTCCACGTTAAAGGCAATGGGCAGCTAACCTAAATATCAAATGCAATGTCATGTTAAAGGCAATAGGCAGCTAACCTAAATATCAAATGCAATGTCTAGTGCCATGTCAAAGCCAATAGGCATCTAAGCTGAATACAAAATGCAATATATAATATCATGTCAAAGCCCATAGGCAGCTGAGCTGAATACAAAATGCAATGTATAATATCATGTCAAAGCCAATAGGCAGCGGAGCTGAATATCATGTCAAAGCCAATAGGCAGTTAAGCTGAATACAAAATGCAATATATAATATCATGTCAAAGCCCATAGGCAGAATATCTAATAGCATGTCAAAGTCAATAGGAATACATCATGTCAAAGTCAATAGGCATGCAATGTCAAAGCCAATAGGCGGCTAGACTGGATACAGCATGTCAAAGCCAATAGGCAGAATACAGAATGTAATGGCTAATGCAATGTCAAAGCCCATAGGCGGCTAAACTGAATACAGAAAGCAATGGCTAATGCCATGTCAAAGCCAATAGGCACAATACAGAATGTAATGACTAATGCAATGTCAAAGCCCATAGGCGGCTAAACTGAACAAAACATACCATGTGCTACTGGTGAACATTGAGCAACTAATATGCGCAGTGGTGAAACACAAAGTCATTGGTCAAAACAAAACTCCATCAAATAGCAGGACAGTGATGCCCACCCTCCTGGGTGAGCGGGCACCTGGCGAAGGCTGAGGGGCTGCTGGGAGGGCGGTGCTGAAAGGGGGGGTGGCGGCTGTACCTGTAGATGGGGGGGGGCACAGATGTTGCCGCCACCACAAGGGAGCTCCCATCAGAGGACGAGTCCGTGTCACTGGTATCAGCTCCTGTCCCCGCAGTGGAGCTCCCCTCATCCTCCGTCTCACTGGTGAAGTCCGTAGTGTGGCCCTCCATGGCCATGTGGGATGCAGCCCCCTGGTGCTCCGGTGCCACTGCTCCTCCGCCTGATGATGCTAATGCACACAAGAACAGGGAGACCACAAAAAGGGGGGGGGATGACAGAAGAAAAACATGTTGAGTGCATGCATTACCGCTACCGTTGGCGGACACGACAGACACAGAAGCCCCCTGCACTACGCCGCGCTCTTGGGCTCCACTGTTCAATTCCTGGGAAATGGCCTACAAGGCTATGGACGACATCTGCACACATAGATGACACAGGGGCATGACTAGGTGTACTTGGCAATCTACAGAGGTGGGGCGGGGTGCCACATGGCCTGCCTTACGGAGGGACCTTGCCTACGGAACTCGCTCTGGCCTAGGGAAACCCACAGCCCACCTCCCCCACCCAGACACCTCCACTGCACGCAAAGTCAGCAGAATGAGAGTGTACTCACCCCCTTGTGTCTGCTGCGATGCCCTCAAGCACCCATCCAACTCCGGGTACGCCACCGCCAGGATCCTGAACATCAGGGAGGTCATGGTGCGACAGGCACCCCTCCCATGTTGGGAGGCCATCTCCAGCTGAGCCTCCGCCGTCTTCTTGCTCCAGAGGCGAATGTCCTCCCATCTTTTCTGGCAGTGGGTGCTCCGTCTGTGGTAGACCCCCAGGGTCCGGACGTCCTTGGCGATGGCACACCAAATATCTTTTTTCTGGTGGGCGCTGACCTACATGAATTGTACAGGGGGAAGAGAAAGTTATTACCAACTGCACCGTCAAAGTGATTGGCCCCCATCCCTACCCTTGCCATGTGGCACATGCATTCACTGTCGTTTCATGCACGCCGCACTCTCCCTCCTTCCTTCTTACATCCAGCCCTCTCCACACAGGCATAGCCCATACATCATGCTCCCAGTGTACTTACCTATTTGTCTGGAGGACCGTAGAGTAGCGTGTATGGGGGAGGACCCCATCCACGAGTTTCTCCAACTCCTCCGATGTGAAGGCAGGGGCCCTTTCCCCAGACACTCGAGCCATTGTCTCTTCCAGACCGAGGTCACAGCAGCACTTGCAGTGTAGGTCCTCTCCTGTCGAAGATCAGGTAACGAGTGATTGAACAGATAGAAAATGGCGGTCACGTCCGCGGCGGTGCTTACCGTCACCGCCGGCGTACATCGTAATTGGCTCCTGGGACCCATAGGGTCCAATGTTAACCAATGCAGCATTGCGCCGCGGTCTTTGACCGCCTACAGCGACGATGTACAACGCCAGCGCAGTTACCTCACATCCCATTGTCCCACTTTAGAGGTCAGGCAGCCGCCATTTCAGGGGCCCACATGGCTTCATTTTCTACTGCGTCACACATACCTAGGCCTAGACTCAACACACATACTTGCCACTTTTTGAGTATGAATGGTGTTCTGTGTAAGCTGTGTGTACGTACCTCTGAGTTGTTTGACTCTGTGCTCGCTGTTGTCCTTCATAGGCACCGTCCGCTGGGACATGTGAGGAGATGGCGGCATCCTCCGGTGTACCGACCGTTGGTGGACCTGTCGACAATGGAGGAAAGACATGTGATTATCACATACAGACTTGACCGCGCCACAATCCAGGAACTGTGTACCCAGTTGGAGCCAGACCTGATGTCAGCTATCCGCCATCCCACAGGAATCCCCCTCAAGGGCAGGTGCTGTCAGTGCTCCATTTCCTTGCAAGTGGGTCATTTCAAACAACAGTGGCCATAGCATCAGGGATGTCCCAGCCTATGTTTTTGAACGTGTTGTCCAGAGTGTTGTCTGCCCTTCTGAAACACATGCGGAGCTACATCGTTTTCCCTCAGGTGGAGGATTTTCCTACAGTGAAAGGTGATTTCTATGCCCTGGGACATATCCCCAACATCATAGGTGCCATTGATGGGACACATGTAGCTTTGCCCCCCCCCCCCACAGGAGTGAACAGGTATACAGAAACCGGAAGAGTTATCATTCGATGAATGTACAGATGGTATGTTTGGCAGACCAGCACATCTCCCATGTGAATGCCATGTTCCCTGGCTCAGTGCATGACGCCTATATCCTGCGGAATAGCAGCATCCCTTATGTGATGGGTCAACTCCAGAGGCACCGAGTGTGGCTATTAGGTGAGCACCTGGAAGCTAGTCAGTGGGAATGGTTGTGTGGGTCTGGGGATATCCCTCCAGGTTAGTGTGTGTCTAACAGTTGTTCCTTGCCATTTTCAGGTGACTCTGGTTACCCCAACCTGTCATCGCTACTGACCCCAGTGAGGAATCCCAGGACAAGGGCAGAGTAACACTACAATGAAGCCCATGGGCGAACTAGTAGGGTGATCGAGCGGACCATCAGCCTCCTGAAGGCCAGGTTCCGGTGCCTCCATATGACAGGTGGATCCCTATTCTACTTACCAAAGAAGGTGTGCCAGATCATCGTGGCCTGCTGTATGCTTCACAACTTGGCTTTGCGACGACAGGTGCCTTTTCTGCAGGAGGATGGTCCAGATGGAGGTGTTGTGGCAGCTGTGGAGCCTGTGGACAGTGAAGACGAGGAAGCAGAGGAAGAAGACATGAACAACAGGGACTCAGTGATCCAGTAATATTTCCAGTGAGACATAGGTAAGAGTACAGACCTGCCTACTACATGTACTTAAACACTACTGCCTCTCCACTGTCTGTCGTTTTCACCCAGTGTATGGTCACTGAGTTGTCACTTTCCCTTACGATTTCACAGATGTGGGTCCCACTGTGTGACATCTGCTTTGATTCCTCATAGACTAGAGCTGTGTGACATAGGTATGTTGACATTACCAATGAAAAAAGCTTTTTGACACAGTTATTGCTAATACAGTATTCCGAAATCACAGACAGACTCCAGATTGTTTTGTGCTATAAGGGTATTTATTTAAGTGCTCTATATTGGAGGGGGTTGTAAAATGGTGAGGGGTGATGGTGGAGGGATGTCCATGGCAGAGTCCAGTCTATTAGTCTCACAGGTGCATAACCCATATGGGCATAGGAAGTGGAGCTGGGGCAGTTTAAGTATGGACAGGGTGACAAAGTGGGACAGTAGGATGACAATCAGGGTGGTCTCATTTCTTGGCGGGGGTCTTGGCATCGTTCTCTGTCTTGTTCCTGGATCTCAGGGACCATTTGCGAGGTGGTTCTCCCTCTGCAGGGGGTGGGTTGCTGGTGTGGTGGTCCTGTGGCGGGCGTCCTGTCCACTAGCGCCGGAGGAGGTAGTGGGCAGTTCATCGTCCAGGCTAGTGTCAGGGGCTCCTTGTAGTGTCACAGTGTCCCTCCTGGTGTTCACGAGTTCCTTCAGCACCCCTACAATGGAGCCCAGGGTGGAGTTGATGGTTCTGAGTTCCTCCCTGAAGCCCATATACTGCTCCTCCTGCAGGCGCTGGGTCTCCTGAAACTTGGCCAGTACCGTTGCCATTGTCTCCTGGGAGTGGTGGTAGGCTCCCATGATGGAGGAGAGGGCACGTGGAGAGTGGGTTCCCTTGGCCTGTCTGCCCCCTGTCACACAGCAGCCCTCACAGTTCCCCTGTGTTCCTGGGCCTCCGTCCCCTGGACCGTGTGCCCACTACCACTGCCCCCAGGTCCCTGTTGATGTTGGGGTGATGGGTTAGCCTGGGTTCCCTGTAGTGGTGGACACACAGCTGATTGACGTGTCCTGGGGACGGAGGTATGGGCCCGCTGGGTGGGTGCTGTGCTGGTGTTTCAAGAGGGGGGAAGCTCTGTAGTGGCCTGTGACTGTGTCAGGGGAACCGACTGTCCAGAGGTCCCCGATAGGCCGGGCTGGTCATCTAGATCCAGTTGGACAGAGCTGCTGTCATCACTGTGGGCCTCTTCTGTTGGTGGTGTGGACATGTGTGGACCCTCCTGTCCGGTGACGTTGTGTAGGGGTCCTGCAGGGGTATAAAAGGATGGTTATTACATCTGTGTGTGTCACGGTGTGCAATGGGTGGGTGACCGTGTACCCCAGTGATTGCATTCCTGTGTGGGACCTCATGTGATGATGGTTTAGGGGGGTGTATGGGTATGTGCAGTGGGCATGCTTTAGTGATGGGTGTCCATGCTTTGTTGTCGCATGCAGGGCTTGGTGTTGGGATGGGTGGTTTGTGATGTTGGGACATTTGTAAAGAGTTGGAGTGCTGGGGGTGAGGGTGAGGGTGGGGGTAAGTGCTAGCATGCAGGTAGGGTGGGGAATTTAATAGTTAAGATTTGTCTTACCAGAGTCCATTCCTCCACCTACTCCCGCGAGGCCCTCAGGATGCAGAATCGCCAAGACCTGCTTCTCCCATGTTGTTAGTTGTGGGGGAGGAGGTGGGTGTCCGCCGCCAGTCCGCTGAACCGCCAGGTGGTGTGTTGAGACCACGGAACGCACCTTCCCCCGTAGGTCGTTCCACCTCTTCCTGATGTCCTCCTGATTTCTTGGGTGCTGTCCCACTGCGTTGACCCTGTCCGCTATTCTTCGCCATAGCTCCATCTTCCTTGCTATTGAGGTGTGCTGCACCTGTGATCCGAATAGCTGTGGCTCTACACGGACGATTTCCTCCACCATGACCCTGAGCTCCTCCTCCGAGAACCTGGGGTGTCTTTGCCATGCCATGGGGTGGTGTAGGTGATGTGTGGGGTGGTGTGTGGGGTGATAAGTGTGCTGATATGTAGTGGGGTGTTGTGTGAGGTGTGTGGAAGTTATGTGGGTGATGGTGTTGTGTGCCTGTGGATGCTAGTGTTCTTGCTGGTGCTGTCTCTCTCTGGCTTTCGTTCGTGAATTGTTGCCGTAAGGGTTTGTGGGTGATGTGGGTGTGTGTTTTATATTGCATTGGGTGTGTGGGAGTGGTGTGTGTATGTGTATCAGGTGTGTGTATTTGGAATTGTCCAATGTGGCTGTGTTTTGTAAATGTGTGTGTATTTTGAGCGCGGCGGTGTGTACTGCCAATGGAATACCGCGGTTGAAAGACCGCCGCGTGGATTCGTGGGTCGTGATAGTGTGTGCATATTTCTGTTGGCGTGACGGTGGAGGTTTTGTTTTCGCCAGTTTATCACTGACCTTTGGTGTGGCAGACTTGTGTGGGTGTCGAGATTTTGGCGGATTCCGATCTGTGGGTCATAATAGCAGTGGCGGAATTCCGCGGCTGCGGCAGTGTGTTGGCGGTCTTCTGCACGGCGGTGAGCGGCTTTTACCGCCAATGTTGTAATAAGGGCCATGGTGTTCGCCTGCTCTCTGTAGCAATGGAATACAATAAGGCTGATTAGCTCTTCACACACTTTTGCACCATGGTGCAAAGGTGTCTGCATCATATCTAGCATAGGTTTCGTACTGGAAGAATACCTGGAAGGGTAGCCTTCCAGTACAAAACCTATGCCTATACAAACTTTAGAACTTTCTCCGCTTTGAATGTGTACTGTCCAGTGCGAAGTCAGGAAAGTTAGGAGAAATAAAAACATTTCTCCATTTACGCCTGCTTCAAAGAGGTGTTGTTTTTTGGTGTGAAACTTGTCTACTATCTATTGTTAGTAGATAGGTTTTGATTAAAAAATCATTGGTGGTTGCATGGGAACGCCCATATAGCACCCATTGAATGCCACCTAATTGCTAAGTGATGTGTTAATTTTAGGCAACCTTCCAATGTAAAACATGTTTTGCGCTGGAATGTAAATGCCAAATAAACATATTGCTGCAGTTTGCATCACTTTTGTGAAAGCAACCCTATGCAAAATGTTACTAAATCTGCCCATGAATTTGTTGAAGGCTCATCTGGTGGGACAATTACCTTTTTAATTGAATTTGAGTGATTAGGGTGACAAAACATCCCACCAGAGTTTCACTGGACGTTACTGGTGCTCACGAAGGCACAAATGTGTGCCTTTTCGAGAGAACAGAATGTTTCTCTCGATGGACCTAAGCAGAGGTACTCAGTCAGGGAAGCAAGTGCTTCAGCAGATAACGAGAGACCTATGGCAGGAATCTACCTCTGACTGCCTCGGATGCTACTTGACCCCACTAAGAACTTCGTAGGTGGGACTGATCCTCTTCTCTTCAGATACATAGACCTCTGGCACCCTCTGCCAGCTCAGGGAGAGTTGTTGATCCAAGTGGCCTATAGTATGGAATGTATTTTGTTGCAGTTTCTCTTGGTCTCTAGTAGCTTCTGATTTTTTACTGGTCGCTACAGATTTCCTAGAAACTGTTAGGAGACGGCATTTTTATAACAGTGTATTGTGGTTTAATAAAAACAATATTTCTGCTTTTCCCCATTTTCCTCTTCCTACCTAGCCTCAGAGTATATAGTATGGTATAGGATTGTATGAATTTGAATTTGTAAGATTAAGCTGTGGTTTTATGTGTAGAATGGCTGTTATAGTCGTACAGCCTTGGGTGGATAATTTAGGTGTTTGTTGAATACAAACGTTATTAGTGAAGAAAAAATATCCTAGCATCGCAAGGGTTGTTAACTAAAAAGCCGTGACTGGTGCAAGTGACGTGTGTCCTCTTGACATCTATGAATATATCATAAAGCAGGAAGGAAGATTTAAGAAGGTTGTAAATCACTCTTCTTGCAGAGATAAATAAAAGATTCATTTAGCAAAAATAGTAAGTGCTCGAATACTGGAAATAATGGGATTTCCTGTTTGTTGGGCCGTCTTGGCAGTATGACAAGTGCTCAAGCTGACTGCAACAAAAGATAATTATTTATTAATTAGGTGCAGAAATAGCTTCAAGTAGAAAGCACTGTCATGGTTGTTTATGGTGAAATTATTTGGCGCCGAGCAATGCGAGAATTTGCTCCCTTTCCAAGGTTCACTGGCAACATATTGATGCCACTGTGTCCACACCAGCCATGCTCAGGAATCCCAGCAGTGACGCAAAAGCCCTGACCAATTCTTCTTTAGAGATATAAACCCTCTGCAGGCGTATGACCGAACTCTCTGAATGTTAGACCAGCGGTGAACCCAATGATGTTTGTATTTAAAAGTGTTGTAATTCTAAAGTTAAGCATAGGACGATTTCAGGAGGTGAAGAGATTAGCTAGGGGTTGATAAGAAAACCTCAAAATATACTGGGGCAACAGAATAAAAATTGGCGAAGAAGAATTAGAGATAATCATTGGAAAAGAAAACAAGCATTTGCAATGTAATAGGTCTTGCGTTGTAAATGCATAACTGGACGTTTCTCGTCACATAAATTGATCAACCCTCCTGCATAATTTGTTCCTCTCTGCCGCATCATTCCAGTGGCCCCGCATATAACTAAAGCACTTCCATTTACCTTCTTTCTGTATCTGCAGCAAAAAATGAAAATATTTCCATTATTTATTATATTTTCATATTATTATTTTGAACCTAATGTGGGGACCCAGAGATGATTTAGACAGAAAGACCACGTTGTGCGGTGAATTATAGGCAAAAATGTTTCCTGAAAGGAATGTCCTGCAAAGCATTATGGGGCAAGTACAGCAAATATTGTAGTAGTTTCACTGTAATGCTCAGAACCCTATATTCAGATCCAAGAAGGCCTAATGACATGAAAACAAAATTGCAGAAAGTAATGGAGTTTAACCCCTATGTAGCACCTAGAGAACATAGTACCTTACACATTTTCAGGCCTAGCAGGCCTACTGCAATACGATGACAAACAAGGCCCTTAAAACACAAATTTCACCCAGCTGTAAAACAAAAGTTTCAGCCATGAGAGAGGTTTAAAAGACATTGAATGGTGGGAGAGCATACTATTTTGCCCCCCCCCAAATCTAGGGTGGGGACCCAGAAATGACCTAGACAGAAAGAGCGAATCGTGCTAAACGTATTGATGGTGGTCCCATTGTACTAGAACCACCACACAGTGAGTTTTGGGTAAAAATGTTTTGTAAAAGGAATGCCCCACAAAGCATTATGGGTCAAGTTTCTGAGTGCAGCGAACATTGTAGTATCTTGACGGTAATGCTCAGATCAGCCCCTAGAACATCCTAATAAAAATAGTATTTGTAAGAAACATGGTTATGTAACCATATAGTCAGCCCCTAGAGAGCATAATAACATGAAAACAGAATAGCAGAAAGTAATGCAGTGTAACCATATATATAACCCCTAGAAATCTTAGTGACTTATACATTTTCAGGCCTAGTAGGCCTACTGCAGTATCATTACAAACATGACCCTTAAAACACTAACTACTCCCAGCTGTAAAACAAAAGTTCCAGCAATGAGAAAACTTCAAACACATTGAGTGGTGGGGGAGGATACTATTTTGGGGTCCCCCAACCTAGTGGGGGGACCCAGAAGATGAGCTGGACAGAAAGAGTGTATCATGCTGAACGGTTTGGTGGTGGTCCCATTGTCGTAGGACCACCACACTGTGATTTATGTGCAAAAATGGTTTGAAAAAGAAATGCCTTACAAAGCATTATGAGGTGAGTTTCCCCAAGGGCAGTGAATATTGTAGTGTCGGCTATATGCTTTGCCGAGTGAGCCACCGTTTGAAATGCTCCAGTTTGTATATTTTTTTCAACTGCTAAACTTGTATGTAAGTGGTACTCATGTAAACTGCTCCTCAGATCAAGTTTGAAACTTCACATACCCATGTAAAGAGCTCCTCCCATCGAATTTGAGCTACATGAACGTTTTAAAACAAATATTTCATAAATAAAAAAGAACATCCCTCCAGCTTGCATCCTTTGTGCGCAGACACCACAAAGAAACAGGGGCATGCCCAAAACATGGAAGAGGAAGAAACAACATACGGCCATGGAGTGTGAAGCGGCGAGGTAAAAGAAAAAAATTGTGTGCCACACTAAGGTATATGGCCGATCATGCAATAATCCATGTAACAGGGTCAGTCTCCAAGGAGGTAACAAAGCAGCTTCATGGCGGGACAAACATAAAGCATTTACCTACGAAATCAAGGGAATTTTGAAAGGCAGGCCAAGGAACGAATGAAAGTGATGGGCGTGAGATGGATGTGGTGCAAGCCCACAGATGTAGATTACAACATGTCGAGAGACATCGCTTACTCGCTGCCTAGGCTTGACCTAAAAAGCATTAGACCTTGCATACTAAAATGCATGATCAGCCAGTGCCCCGTATGTCTGGCCACAAAACAAACTACCCTTGAAATGCAGGAACTTCAGGTCCACAGATTCCCAAAGTCCAAATGGACACCCTACGGCAAACCTTGAGGAACCAGGAGCAAGTCCCAGGAGGGAATTTAAAAATAACCACCTGTGGTAAAAACTTTTCAAGCATCAGAAAGAAAACACCTCAACTGTACTTTGGAACCCCTGAACATGTGAATGGCTACAGATTAACTCCAAAAGATGGAACCATGAGACAAGCTGAAAGCCATTCTGTGAAAAGTTAAAAACATACCAGGTTTGCAAGAAGCAGCTAGAACACTCCTCCGAGTGCACCAGGCCTCAAAGTTCTTCCAAAATTGGGCAGACATAGTAATGGTAGCCGGGTGCTGGGTGAAAGGGACTTGTTACTAAAGCAACAAAGAATCTAAAAACCCTAAACTCTCTGTAGGAAAGTAGCCTCTTTCAATTTTTGGCCTGTTTGTCATTGTGTTTGACTGTGTCTACTAGGATCCTGCTAACCAGGACCCCAGTAGGTATGCTCTCTCCCTTTAAATTTGGTTGTTGGATACTGTTAACACAGTATTCCACTCACAATGGGTATACTGGTGCCCCCTTATAAGCCCCTAGTATATGGTACCTAGGTACCTAGGGCACTGGAGTTCCAGGGGATCCCTATGGGCTGCAGCATTTCTTTTGCCACCCATAGGAAGCCCATGCAAAGGCTTCAACAGGACTACCCATGCAGTCTGTGTGAAATGGTGCATGCACCCTTTCACTGCCATTCACACTGCATCAGGTCACTTATAAGTCACCCATATGTCGGGCCTTCCAACCCTGAGGACTGGGTGCAGAGTACCTGTGTGTGAGGCCACCCCTGCACTAGCAGACGTGCCCCCACGTCGTCCAGGACCATTTTCCCAGACCTTGTGATTGCGGGGATGCCATTTTACGCGTGCACTGGACATAGGTCACTGCCTATATACAGCTTCAGAATGGTAACTCTGAATATGGCCATGTTTGGTATCAAACATGTTAGAATCATGCCCCAAGGCTTTTGCGAGCATTGGTTATATGATTCCATGCACTCTGGAGGCTCCTTAGAGGACCCCCAGTACTGCCATTACAGTCTTCTGAGATTTTACAGGCAGTCCCAGCTGCTGCCACCTCACAGACAGGTTCCTGCCCTCCTGTTGCTTGAGCAGCTCGAGCCCAGGAAGGCAGAACAAAGGATTTCCTTTGGGAGAGGGATGTTACACCCTTGCTCTTTGGAAATAGGTGTTACAGGCATGGAAGGGGTATCCTTCCAGAGCCTCTGGAAATGCTTTGAAGGGCACAGATGGTGTCCTCCTTGCATAATCCAGTCTACACCCATTCAGGGACTAACCAGTCCCTGCTCTAGCATGATACTGGGCAAAGGAAAGGGGAGCGACCACTCCCCTGTCTGTCACCACCCCAGGAGTGGTGCCCAGAGCTTCTCTAGAGTGTCCCTGGGTTTTGCCATCTTGGATTACATGTTGGCAGGGCACTCTGGGGGCATCTAAGTGGTCAGTGCCAGCAGGTGACATCAGAGCCCTCCCCTGATAGGTGCTTACCTGTGTAGCTGGCCAATCCCCCTTTCAGGGCTTATTAAGGTCTCTCTCTTGGGTGGTTCTTCAGATTCGGATGGCATGATTCCAGCAGGAATCCTCTGCATCCTTTACTTAACCTTCTTACCGAAGAAACCGCATCTGGAACCTCCAGGAACTCTACAAACTGCAACAAAGAAGCAAAGAAGACTTCTGCAACATTGTATCTTCAGCTCCTGCAAGCAACTGCAACTGTTTCCAGGTTGTGCATCCTTCGAGGACTGCTTGTCTTCAGCCTGCACCAGAAGAATGAAGGAATCTCCCTTGAAATGAAGGAGTCAGTTCCCTACTTCAGCAAGCACCCATCTGCAGCGACAACCGGTGGCTTGGGTCCCCTCTCCTGGAGAAGTGCGTGGATCCAGCAACATGGGTGGTCCCAATGGTCCTGACATCCAACTGTCCAACTTTGCTGGAGGTAAGAGCTTGCCTCCCCACGCAAGACAGTAACCCCATGCACCGCATGTTTTGCAGTTGCCAAGGCTTGTTGGCATTCTTCCACAAAGTTCTTCATGCAGCTCCCAGCACTCTATCCTGCAAAGCACATCTTCCTGAGTGGTTCTCCGGCAGCGTGGGATCCCTTTCTGTAGTGCTGAATGGGCCTCCTTTTGCACTTTCTTTGTCCCTATGCTGTGGGACTCCTGTGTGTGCTGCCTGGTATTCTGAGGGCTCTCTGAGTTGCTGAGAGACCCCTCTAGCGTGTCCTGCTGGGTAGGACACACCAGGTCCCTCCTGGTCCCGCGCAGCGCCATTATCCGCTAACCGCAAGCTTTGTGTGTGCTAAGGCTTGTTGGCGAATCCAGGGACGCAAGCCACACTGCAATCATCCATCCTGCGTGGGACATCATTGCACCAACCAGGAACCCGCATCTGTCTTCTTGGGTGCAGTACTGACTGTTCTTCTTCATAGGTGGTTCTTCTTTTGCACCTTCATCCGGGTTAGCAGGAGCTCCTGTTCTCCCTGGACTCTTCAGTGTTTCTTGGACTTGGTCAACTTCTTCCACAGGTCTACAGGTCCAGGAATCCATTGTTGGTGTCTTGCAGTCTCTTCTGGTTCTTGCATAATCTTCATTCTCGTGTTCTTGTGTGTTCTAGGAAAGTTACTGTGATTTACTCCTGCTTTCCTGGGCTCTGCAGTGGGTACTATTACTTACCTTTGGTGTTTTCTAATACTCCCAGCTCCCCTCAACATGCTACACTTGCCTAGGTGGGAAAACGACTTTCGCATTCCACTTTCTTAGTATATAGTTTGTGTTCCCCCAGGACCATTTCTAACAATTGTGATTTTCACTAATTGCACAGTTTTCTAAATGGTTTTACAGCTATTTGTGCATATTAGTGTATATAATTTGTGTATTACTTACCTCTTAAGGGAGTATAGCCTCTATGGTATTTTTGTTTTTTTTGTCACCAAAATAAGGTACCTTTATTTTTGTAACACTGAGTATTTTCCTTCATGTGTGTGAGTACTATGTGATTACAGCGGTATTGCATGAGCTTTGCATGTCTCCTAATTAGGCCTTGGCTGCTCATCCACACTACCCCTAGAGAGCCTGGCTTCTAGACACTGGCTACATTTCACTGATAAGGAATAAATGGACCTGGTATAAGGTGTAAGTACCTTTGGTACCCACTACACACCAAGCCAGACTCCTACACTCTCACAAACCAGACCCTATAGTGAAGTGAAAGAAGCTTCCAGAATCTGTGGGGGCATCATAGGTAAAGGACTTGTCGAATTTATCCAGAGTTGCTGCACTGATAGTAGACACAAAAGAGCTAGCGAAAGCCTTTCTGACCAGAAAAGAGCATCAAGAATGGACTCTGCCCAGGAGGCATCAACCATCACCTGAGCAAAGCTGCATTCAACCCTCTACCTCACAGGAAAGTGAGTCATGAATGCTCCCCCAAGCGCCGCTCCTCAGGGAGGAGACCACTACACCACCATGTCCACCTCATGGGCGTCATTTATGAGTTACTCGGGGTTGCAACTGCGACTCCTGAATTCTCAGGCATTGAGACCCCTGATACAAGAGGTCAATAAAGCAGAGCCGGGAACAAAACCTTTTTAAAAGTGTATATTTTGCAGAAGAAGGGGATGTGTGATTGCCAGGAATAAACTCAGCAGCGGTGAAACTGACACTGTAATTAAACAAAACGTTATGAGCTCCCTTTGCAGCTGTTGTGATTGAGCGAAATCGAAAATAACCTTAGCAACGTGATTTATTTATGGCTGAGAGAGCCAGCAAGAAAGGAATCTAGATATCTCTCTCACAATCTCTCATGCCTTGTCAGGTGAGGGCCAGGGAAAAGGAAGAGTTAGTAGATGATCATGGGCAGTAGAGAGACTAGAAGAGAGGAAGAGGAAACACCTCGCAGACAGGCGAGAAATTCCAACAAAGGCAAAAAAAGAGACTACAGAGGCAGAGAGGAAAACACTTATGAGAGATGTGACGGGGGGGGAAATGAGAACGATGCAGCTCAGGAAGAGATAATTAGAGGAAAAGACAGGTGTAAAAAAGAGAAAGTCTAGAATGAGACCAGAGAGGACGGACACTTGAAAAAAGAGACAACTGCAAAAAGGGATGATAGTTGAGAGAGAGATGAGACAGAACGTTTAAAGAACGAGTCGTAAGAAGACAGCGGTAAGAGTAGTAACAAAGAGAGGCTGGTGTGAGAGAACTTAGAGAGATAGAGGGTGTAAGAGGGCAACATAGGAGAAAGTGTAATGAGGCAAGGAACTAGAACGAAGAGATGAGATTGGGGAAATGGGGAAAAAGTCACAGAGAGGTTTTCTGGCGTTACAGTTGTAACCCTGGCTTGCTCTTTGCAACCCTTGGCACTCTTTTTGCGACCTCTCTGGCCTCGGAAGTAGCAAGATCAGTGCCAAGAGAAGAGAGTTAATCAGTAATCAACCTCATGGGTATTGGGGTTCCACCTAGTGAGTCGAAAATGACAGTAGGCTGAATAGCAGTAAAAAATATGCTGCTTGTCAGCCTAGCGTAATTTTTGGATGCACAAGCAGCCAAAAAATGACTCCTGTCTAGCTATAGACAGGAGTCATTACCACAACCCCAATGCCCACCACAGGGGACCAGTGTCCCTTGGCAAGCCCAATATACCTAGTGCCAGGCAGGGGGCCCCATGTAAGGGGCTCCCAGGGGCACACCACTCACATACACATACACTTACCTGCAACTTACCTGGGATGGGCTCCCATCTCCTGTAGTGTTCCTGTGGTGTGGGTGGTGGTGGTGATGCTGGGGGTTGGGCATCTTTGTGCCCATTCCATGGTGTTTCCCCATGGTAATGGCCTAGCTGCACATTAACGCCTGGTCTGACCAGGCGTTAAATAATGGCGCTAAGCGGGCTTATCGCCATTATTTAGGTCTGCCCTCCCACTTGCGCATTGTTTCAGCGTCAAGTGTTGAATATGGCACTGGGGGGCTAGCGTAATTTTTACGAAGGGAGCGGCTACCTTGCATCTCATTAACGCAAGGTGGGTTGGTGCTTCCTGAAAATGATGCCAACTCCAAAATGTTGATGCCAAACAGGTCTAGTGTCAAAATATAAATATGGAGTTGTTAGCACTGCTTTAGCGTAAAAATAAATGGTGCTAAGGCAATGGTATAAATAGGTCTAAGTGAGTTAGAGTGATTGAGCATTATTGACGGTGAGGAAAAAGTGAAAGTGAGCAAGTGAGAATGAATAAGAATGAGAGTGTGAGGCAGTGTTAATGGAAATTAATAAAAGTGAGTGAGTGACAGTGAGTGAACATAACTGTGAGAATGAATGCTTCATAGTGAGTGGGAATAAATGTGAATACATGAATGAGAGCAAGACTGCTTACAAGTGAGTTTGTGGGAGTAGAACATATGAGTAAGACTGCATGTGAGTGAAACTGAGTGCAAAAGAATGATAATGAGTCAATTAGTTTGAGAATATGCGAAATTGAGTGACAAAGAATGAGTGAGCCCAAATGAGTTTGTAATAATTTATGAGTATATCTGAGTGAGAGTGAGAATGAATGTGTGAGTGAATGTATGAAAGAGAATGTGCATTCCTAAGGTAATTCTTGGTTTATAGAGGCCCCCGGCAAAATGCTTGTGCTAGTATACTAGAGGCAATTCTTAGCATGATGCTGGGGCTAATATGCTAGAGTTAAACTTGGCATGGAAAAATGCTGTTGCTGTTGCAGGAGTACTGTAGGAACTTCTTGGCACGTGGGTACACGTAAAATGATAGCACTGATTAATGGTAATTCCGGGCCTATTAGAGGACAACCATGGCATTCTATGTGAAGGGCAACCATAACCAAATTCTGGTCCTAACATATAAGAGGTAATATTTGACGTTAAAGTCACCTATGGTATATGGACAGCACTAATGGAAAAGTTGTGGCATTAGCGTATTGTATGGTGTTTCTGGCCTAGGACTGACCCCATGGTATGTGATGGGAGGGGCATCTTAGTGAGCTCGCTTTACTTTCTGCGGCTCTCCCTGGGACCAGGGCATTACGTTTAGGTTTTTAAAATAAATAATTTCAGAAGTGCAGTGCATATTCTTCTAATTAAATCAAAATTAACTAGAAAGCAAACACATTTTTGTTTATTGTTAATACATGAAAAATTATGTGTGTGAAAAAACCTTAACCTCTGTGAGTTGCAAAAGAAAAGGAATCAAAAAGCATTAGCAATGAGAAATAGTATAGTTCATGTTCAATATAAGGTGTATATCAATTTATACATGTGAACTTAAATACTTCCTATGATCTACTCCCCAGCATACGGCTCTTATCTGGCGAGACATTGAGAGGAATAACTGGCATCTCTGCATGCCCGCACCCAGCGCTGATAAGGGGGCCCAAACAGAGGAGGGGTCCGCGCTGTGGAGATCCTCATTGGATGCCACTCATCTCTCCAGTCTACCCCGGTACACAGTGTAGCAGTATTTGCTCCAACTCCTGCCAGACGGGAGGAGCCACCCAGGGAACTGCAATTAAATTGGCCTGAACTATGGTCCCTGGAGGTTGAAGCGAAGACCATTGCCTGGGAGCGACGCACTGCAGATTTCCTCCCTCACCCTGGGGCTGCTTGCTTTCCCTGATGACCATCCCCTAGTCTTGTTACCTACGGACTATCCGGCTGCACCTACACTGATGAACCCTCTGAGTTAACAAAGGGAGTGCCACAAGGGGCAAGAGATTGTCTGCATTTACTTCACAAAGCTGTAGGATATCAGAGGGGTCTCAGTGGGACCGCCGGCTCTGGATCCTCTCTGACACTAGTCTGAATTGCACCATTGCACTATAAAAGATTGCACCCTGATGGAGATGTTATCTAAAACTACTATGGGCAAGGCAGGGGATGGACCTACTCTCCTGGGCCAGGTACAGCTAGCCGACAAGGATGGTAATGAGAGCCCGGTGACCAGCACAATTCTGGATGCCCTATTTGCCTCCCTCAGGGGAGACAGTTAAGAAGGACCTCTCAATGGACCTGAAAGAAGTCTGTTGCAAGGTAGCAGGGATTGGCGGCAGAGTCTCCACCTTGGAAGAACATCAGAGTATGCGGGATGAGGAAATTGAACAGCTCCCACAAAAAGTCATACAGCTCCGCAAACAGCAGATTTACTTACAAGACCACATAGAAGATCTAGAGAATTGGTCACCCTGGAACATCATATGCATACAGGGGGGCCAAATAACACAGAAGGGACAGACATCCCAGCTTATGTCAGGGGCCTGTTTTTCCAAATCTTAGAGACAGAGCCTGCAAAAGAGATCCAGCTGGATAGGGTGCATAGAGTTGGCCTGCTGTGGGCTGAAAACTCCCACCCAGCTGACATTCTAGTTTGCGTAGATGATTTTCAACTTAAATAACTGATTCTCTGCATAGCTAGGGATCTGCATCTCCTGAGATTCAGAGGACACACTCTGGTACTATATTAAGACCTGTCAGCTATAACTCTGCAAAAAAGGAAGGAGGTCCGCCCAGTAACAACACTTCCCTGCGAAAAAGGGAATAACATACTCATGGGGACACCCTTTCTGCCTTATCTTCCGCTGGGAAGGAAAAATACACCAACATTGATCCCTGAATGAGACCTGCAAGCTTCTACAAATAGAGAGTCCCTCAGTGAATGCACCGGACAGTGCCCCCCGGGAGCGAAAAGTTTGGAAACACTCTTGATGGAGAGGTGGTAGGGACTCCTCGAGTGATCACCATCTGGACCCTGAGACAATGGTGAACAAGCGCCTGGTGATGCTGGGGTTGCTGTCCAAGGAGGCCGATGGCCGAAATCCCACTAGATTACAATGAAGACTCCTGAAGTAATGCTAGGGTCTGTGGCAGGGAGGCTGGTGGAGCCGGAGACTGGAGGATGGTTTTACAAGGATGTGAAACTATGGGGAGCTATGGACCCCTTACCAACATATCCTCAGAGACATGCCGGGCATCCCTGGATTCACATATTGGTTGATGTTTTGTTCTTGTTAATGGGGGTTCTAATTTGGTTTTTGGGATCAGAGAACTTACTACATGACAGCTGGACACCGCAAATTGAATCCCCTGACATTGAGCTGCCTATACCCAAGCATGGGGGAACTCTTGAGACGGACGATTGTTCAAGCACAGCAATTGACCCCTTTACCACATGACCAGTTAAAAGTTAGCACCCTTAAGAAGGGGCTTCATAATCCAACTAAGTGCAGGACCACCCTATCCTGTTTGGGACAAATAGGTGCGGTCCTATGCCTCATACAGTAGATGCACCTGCTCCCTGGGGACTGCCATAGATTGCGTTCCTCGGCTTACCCACACCAATATTTTTCCTCTGCTGACGTTATGATGGCGGGAGTGACTCTCCTGGCTTCATGCTCCTTCCAGGGGAAAGTGGTAGACAAATTGATCATGGTCAAGGGGAGACTGCTAGCCTATAAAGTACACACTGGGGACTACTTCCTCATAGTGGGTTCCATTTATGCCCCCAACGAAGGCCAAGAAAAGTTCATCAGATGGGCACTGGTAGAGGTTATGTCCACTCAAGATAAGCATGTGCTGTTGGGAGGGGACCTGAATCTAGTATTTCATAATGACTTAGATAGGTCAGCACATAGGTTTGGAGGGACTGGGGCCATGTCTTCTGAAGGTGCCCAATGGGTTAGGAAGATGGGTCTTAGAGACCTTTGGTGCTAGTGTCACCCCCAGATCCGCAACTATACATTTTACTCCCATGCCCACAAGACCCATGCCCAACTTGACCTCTTTTTAGGGACCATAACAATTCACAATGTACTCAATAGAACCTATCAACCTTTCTGATCATGCAGCAGCCTCTCTTGTTTTTGGGCTCCCACCCCTGCATCGGGCATTTCGGCCATGGAGAATGAGAGAAACTCTCCTACGGAGGCCCAAAGTAGTGAGCCAAATCACTCAAGTCATCACACGCTATCTAGAGCTGAATACCACCGGATAACTCTGTCTCCCTTCTCTGGGAAGCCTTAAAGGCAGTAATACGAGGGGGGGGGAGTTAATAGCGATCTCCGCAGCTGATAACAAACTCTAGAAGGAAAAGAGGGAACTGCTATGCCAACAGGTGATCTTCACTGAGATATTGGCATTCTGATTGAACCCACTCATGTCAGGACTGATTGACCCCGATCAAGCGGGCTTTGTTCCACATAGGCAATGCAGTGATAATACAAAGTGAATCCTGCATCTGCTAGACAAAGCCAAGCGTTCCAAATGGGAAATCATGCTCCTGGCTATCAATGCAGAGAAAGTGTTTGACCGGGTGCACTGGCCATACTTGGAGAAGATGCTTGCTAACTTCGGCTTTGACCCTCGATTTTGATCTTGGTTCCTCAGCAACTACAGACAGCCTAGAGAACCAGTTTGAGTCAATGGACAGATCTTGTCCCCCTTTCTTATCTGTCGAGGGACATGACAGGGGTGCCCGCTGTCACCACTGCTGTTTGCCCTATATATGGATCCCTTCCCCAACAGGTTCAGGACAACCCAAGCATCACAGGCGTCACATTTGGCGGGGAGACACATAGCCTTGCCCTCTATGCTGACAACATTATTGTGGCCCTGGACACCCCACAGTAGGTTCAACCATTCTTTATAGATCAGACAGAGGCCTTCTGCTGTGTTGCAGGCTTTCTGAATAATATACAGAAGTCTCAGGCCCTCATTCTCTTAGTCTCCCCAGAGATCGTGATATTACCGGCATGCCAGTATCCAGTACAATGGCAGCCCACTTTCATCCCATATTTGGGAATACAACTCACCCCAACTATAAGCTAGATATCATCTCTTAATTATCAGACACTACTCCAGAGAGTCAAACGAGACTTGGCTCAGTGGAAGCTTTATCCACTTTCCTGGCTGGGCTGGATAGCTGTGTTGAAGATGACAATTCTCCGGAGAATCTTATTCCTTTTCCAGGCCCTACTGATCACGCCCCCTGCAGCCATACTTCAGTCTTTACAGAGCGAATTCCACATCTTTGTGTGTGCAGAGAAACGGCCCGACTGAGCAGGTCAGTGAGTTATCAGTCCCTGGGGCATGGGGGACTGGGGATTCCAAACCTCCTAAAATATTACCAACCCACCCAACTCCGCTACCTGGTGGAGAGGTCCAGGGAGGATAAGCGGTGGCTATTCATGGACTGGACGATTGTGGGTACCTTCCTTTGGAAGATCCCGACCCTGACCCGTCCGCAGAGACCATGGAGCCTTTATTCCTCACTAGTCACGAGCACAGTACTAAAAGTCTTGGACTGTGTTTTGAAGCAGAAAGACATCTCCACTTTCCCCTCCCCACTGAGCCCGATGGTAGGCAACATAGCCTTTACACCAGGGCTGAACCAGACCACATTTAGTCAATGGCTAAATGTCAGGTGTTGCTATGCCGGGTAATTCTTTGACGAAGAAGGCCTACTGTCTTTCAAGTGCCTAAGGGATGACTATGGAGAGAATGCAATAATTACAGATTTGACACTGGGATGCATCCAACCATGTGAGAGGGAGCACAAAGAACGCTCACAGTTTTCTAAAAATGGCTCCTGATGAAAACTACAGACAAAGGTCTCTGAACTGTATAGAATTTAGCAAAGCACTCCCCCACCACTCAAGACACCCGGGCACCCGGGCATAAACGCTGGAAAACAGAGCTGGGAAGGTCGTTCATGACCAAAGAGTGGGATGAAGTATATCATACAGCATGTCACATCATGCGGAACATGGCCAGTATTGAGACAGGCAAGAAGATCACTACGTACCGGTACCTTACACTAGTGCATCTGCACAGGGGCAATCCCGCTCACAACCCGCATTGTTGGAGGCAATGCAGATCCCCTGGGACACTGGTACATTTCCTCAGGGAATGCCCTAAACTAGCACAATACTGGGAAGGATTCCTGAACAATATAGATACTCACCTAGGCACACAGCTTCCCCGATTTCCAGCTTATATAATCCTGGGCCTTCCCTATACCCTTACTTACCCGCTCAAATTCTAATTGGCTGGCAGATCAGCTTGGCACTAGGTGCAGCCATCGAAAACATCCACATACATAGGGGCACTGGCATACTCCTACTCACCTGGGGTGGCTTCTTCGATTGTGGTATGTGTTGAGTATGGAGAAGCGCAACCTGATCCTCACTGCTCAGGGAGATTCCTTTCAGGAACTCTGGCGTCCATACCTGAATCTTCTCTCTAGGGAGTTCCGAGAGCTGACCTGCACTACTTAATGTCCTATGACCCGTGGACGACAATGCTCCAACACAGAACACAGGGGATGCTTCAGGCGTTCACATCAAATGATCATGTACTTTCACTTCAGATCACTACTTTTGAGAACTCCTTGGGGGGAGAGGGGGATGGTGTTCAATGTTATACAGTAAAGTAATTCATGAGGTGATGGTTCGCCTCTTTTGGCTGTTTTGTCTAACTGTCATGTAAACATTACGTTGCTGGCAATAAAAAGATTTGAACCACAACATTTTAATAAAAAGTTTTAAAAAGTCACTGAAGACAAGGACTGCTTAACTGGTATACCTGCTGCTATTCCAGTCATGCAATTGATGAGATATAGTGTGGTATGGATTACTTGAATGCCTCTAGCTTTAAGTGCTTTTAATGGGTGTGTTCAGATCATCATAGCAAATATACATGTACTCTCTGAGTCATTATTTTAATTTTTCAGTTCATCTGCCAGTGGCAAACAGAAAAAAGTGACATCAGATCATCAGCCCTAAATAGGGCAAGAGGTGTGAAGACCTCACTCTGATGGCCAGTATTCTGTCAGACTGAGTAAGCTTTCCATCAACAGAGCTAACAGTGGCATTAGAGATGGAAAGCTGACAGTCCACCCAACTCTAAATAGGATGAGCAGATTGCAGTTCTGGCGGACACTCTAAATTGGGCCTGTGTTTCTTTTATATTTCACACTTTGGTTTGAAAGCTGACTTGATCATCATCCCAAGAGAAGAAATGATCATTATTTTTTGGCTGCGGAGCTAAAGAATGACATTGGATGTGGTCACCCATATCAGTATAGGAAAGTCTGATTGATATTGCAGGGTAGAAGAATAAAGTGGGAATCATGTGACCAAAGTTATGCTAGAATCTTTGAAGCGGCTTGTAAGCTACAAGACTGCATTTGAACAATTTCTAGACACGTCAACTCGTTTTATCCAAATCAAGAATTTCTAGAAGCACCTTCTCCTTTTAACCAACTGTCTGTTCATTCTAAGCTAATGGACAAGTTAAGAGCCTTTTTGTTACTAGTTAATGCTCCTGTATTAATTAAAAAGTACAACCAGGCTGGCTCACCACAAAGCAAAAAAGAGCGATGGGTGGTGCTAACACAGAAAATCCTAAATATTTAGTCATGACAGACCAAATAGCAGATTTTAGCCCCTACCCCAACAGACCGAACCCAGTTTGCTTTAAAGATAACATCACAATATAAACGCCATAGACAATTAATTAGTACTTCAGTAACCACACCCATTTATTAAGCAGTTAAAGATTTATTTCTATATATATTAACAATGCTAAGGTCACGAAAATCATTCTCAGACTCAAATGATACATACACAGAAACAACAATGGCTGACTTAATCTGCGCATGAATCCAAATTTAATCAATGCAAACATACATAATATCTCAATGGGTATTACACACAATCATAGCAATAGAATTTAAGCAAGAGAAATTGAATACATTTGAATTAATAAAGAAAAGACATCCATCAATAATCCATCCAGAAGTATCAGAATAGCACCTCACTAACCACTAATTAGCATTAACATGTTGGGCTTCATGTGAAAAGAATTTAGTAACACAAATTTAGAAAAACATCTTGCTAAGGAACTAACAAAATAGCAGCAGTATTATATTATCAGCAGTTGGTACCTGAAAAACAAAAGACAAACAACAATATGTATTGCATGCAATTACCCAGTCACTAAGGTATTCAGCAACAACGTCTATTTCATCAAGGGGACCGCAACATCGGATATCAGGATCGAAACAGGATCGGAACATGAGGGGTATGGTTTAGAATTTGGATTTTAAGATTACTAAACCTTCAAAGCATTTGTTCAGATTTGAACAGACTAAGTAAACTCAGAAAATAATAAACACCAGCATTGTCAGTAGACTCATCTGGCAAAGTTCAAAGAATAAGATCACTGGAACTCAGGATACACGAATCAGACAGACTGAACTTCCAAATAATGAAGGACGAAATGACAGTGAAAAAAACGTACTAAACACTCCGATTGGTTAAGAGAAATATGCTGAGGAAACTATGTCCAATCAGAACACTAATAGATATCAAAATTATATGAAATGTTAGCCCTAAGCCTTTCTTTTTGCTGTTATTCAATTGACGAAACTCAAACGAATACATTTGTTATTTCTTCTTCCATTCTTCCGGTGGACCCTTTGTTCAAAACTCCAATTACGTTGTCCCCGGATAATGATTACAAAATATGGAAACATTTCTCATCACACCACTCTTTTCCCTCAAGGAAAGAACGTAGTTTAGAAACATAACTACAAGCAAAATATACAAATACAATGAATGAAGTCTGTAAGTCCATTGATATGCAGATAGGAAACAGAACACATTAGAAACATTTATTCAGATTACATTCTACAGTGACGTTGCATCTGCTTCAGCTTTAGTCCAGCAGGGGCCACTAAACACACACTGGTTCTGACATTTATTTTAGCAAAGAAAACACACTCTTTTGAAAAGACAGAATAATTTCATTATCTTAAATTAGCAAAGAAAACGAAAAGTAGGCCTTGCATATGATGGTGGCCATCAAGAAGATCACAAAACTCGACTTTCCATAAAAGTTAATACACAATGATTAATATATCAAAATATGAGTATTGTTACTTATGTGAAAAATAAACACAAACATCTACTCTCTTACAATCCCTCCTCTGATGATGATATGTCATCACACAAAAACCCCAAATAAATGTATTTAACATTTTTTAGAATTTAGTCCCTTTCACATTTTTGTAAAAGTTCTCTTTCTTCTCACAATTTCCCCATACAATGTTTCCATTTGAACATCTACCCTCCTCTGATTCTTTTCAAATCTTCTTCTTTAAATCATTTAAAACAATTTATATATTCCCCAAATTCCAATTAGACAAAACACTGAGATTGAAATCCATTTCACAAATTTTAACATAATACCCTCACCTAGGTTGCCAATCCAATTTCCCACTGAAGCAATTCCCTTGCCAGCCTTTTCCCAAACAGTAGGTTCAGTTAATTCTTTTAATTCTGTTTTATCCCCTGTTAAATTATTAATCAAACCTCTAACTAAAATAGTGTTGTCCGGTATGTTTGAGCAACAGTGACGCGGACCAAGTAATTTACAAACGCCGCCCTCTTTTGCTAAGAGAATGTCTAACGCAAGGTGGTTCTGAACAGTCATAGTTCTTGTAGCAGCCAATTCAGTATTCAGGAGTAAAATAACTCCTGTGTGTGCCGTTAACATGTTATCTATAACTGCAGACAATTTCTGTATTTTTACTGAATTCAGAACAACTCCCACTGAAGGAATTATTGCTCCAAATATGTCTCCCACTATGCTAAAAGTTGATTCTCGCTTGTGTCTCATTTGTATTATAGAAAATTTAGGAAACTTACTCAAGTCTTCCAGTTGGTACATTTTCTGAAAGACTACTCCCAAATAACATGTGCCATACCATCCTCTAGGAAGATGGTAATAAGCATTTTTCCCACAGACACCAGGTACTGGGGGGTCCTCACCATTTAACGTAAAGCTCCATTTACTCCTAAACAACAACCCATATCTACATTCACTCATTCCCACATATACTCTATCTAAATAAGAATGCGGCCTGTATATACAAAGTTTGCCTACATGCAATGCATCTAAGTTCAACTTCCCTTGTTTAGTAATGTCAGTATATGCATGATCAGTTCCAGGACTTTGCAAAACTAATCTGTGGTGTTTACCTACTATGGTTCTGGAACCCTGGAATGGTTCTAGAAAAGAATGTAGGAAGGACACTGGTTGGCAGTTGGAGACCAAGTCGGTGGTTGGGGTTTTTGTAGGTAGCATGCTGCCACCCAGAGACCAACCTGAAGACTGTTATTGCCAACAAACAACTTCTCCATCAGGTGTAAGAACCATCAAGGTCAGACCAAGTAACAAAAACCCTTACAGTGGAGAGAAAGTGGCTGTCACCTTTGGATCAAGGGCAGATCAGCCACAAGATCTTGTCTTCAGAGAAGATTTCAAGGATGTTCAAACTTCAAAAAATTACAATATCAAAATGGAACATCATTCTTCTGTATTTAAGAAGGATGCTGGGTCTGAATTACATGTTAAATTGCCAGGGTCTGGGGATGAGGTGCTTTGAGTAAAAAGAACAAATCTTCTTCTAAATAAGACTGCGGCCTGTATATACAAAGTTTGCCTATATACAATGCATCTAAGTTCAACTTCCCTTCTTTAGTAATGTCAGTATATGCATGATCAGTTCCAGGACTTCGCAAAACTAATTGCTTATCTATTTTTGCTTTAATTGCTCTTCTACTATCCTCTGTGTTATCTAGAAACTTCTTCTGTACAGGTGTAAGTAAACAGGTTAAATTATTGTGATGCCCGAAAGCAGTCCCAAAGGTTAATGTAGTTTCAACGAAACCCTTTACTATCTCTATGTTGTGATCCCTAGCTATCTTACTAAGGGCCATATGTACGAACACATTTTCCCATTGACACAGAATGGGAAAAACCCTTTGCTACATCTGGCCCTAAGCTCCTTAATAAGAGGCACAAAAGAAAACACAACATCTGTGTTCAAGTAAAAATATTGAATATATTCTTGGTTATAGAACTGTGTTGGTAAAAGACTACAACTTATAGCATAAGTAAGCTGTAAACTATGATATGCAATTCCCTCCTCAACAGAGGCTGGAATCTGTGTGCAAACTTAAAACTCTTTAGCATTCATTACATCAACATATTCACACAATAAGTGATAGAAGACATTAGTAGAAAGTTCTTCCTTTTGTGTAAATATTTTTTATCTATTTTAAACCTATCTATCTCTGAAAGATCAGTAGTTGATTTTGAAACAGTAACAGTAGTAGGTGTAACTATAGTATGGTTGGCTCCACTCGAATCAAAAACAATCACACTTACAATCAGTAACAAACATATTATTGCACAAACAATTGCCAA